>NW_007134622.1:0-461 GCF_000164805.1 Carlito syrichta | reverse complement strand
TCCAGCCATCCTCCCATCTCTGCCTCCCAGAGTGCTGGGATTCCAGTCGTGGACCACCAACCAGGGCTTCTTGTTTGTTTTTGACGAAGGATCGAGGCCAGATTTGGGGGCTCAGCCTCATCATCTCAGTGCTTTGGTAGGCCAAGGCCAACAGCCAGCCCCAGCTTGCGGCCTGAATCCACCTGAGCAACTCGGCAAGAGCTCATCTCTACCGTCCATCCCAAATGAGCTGGGTGTGGTGGTGCACACCTGTAATTCTGGCTCATCGGAAGGCTGGGGAAAGCCTTGCCAGAGTCTGGCAGGCTGAGGCTGTGGTGGTAGGGAGTGAGCCGTCACCCTCCAGGCTGGGTGACAGAGTGAGACTCTGAGAAAAAATGAAAAAAAGGGAAAAAAAGAGAGGATCCATTTGTGTATTGAGTTGTGATCATGAATGGACACCGATCATTTGGGAAGGAAGCCCC
>NW_007134621.1:0-1125 GCF_000164805.1 Carlito syrichta | reverse complement strand
ATGAGGACCGGGTCAGGGCCCTGGCCATTTGAGCGTTGAGGGATTTTTCCACATGACCTGCGCGTATTGGTCATTTGTTTTTTGGTACCAATGACGATCAGCTGCTGATTTCCCCTGAGCATCAAGTTGTAGGAAATTTAGAGTGAATAGAGCATGATTAAGGAGATTACACGGTGATCCTTTGGTGGGGTAGAGATCTGTGGTTTTAAGTTTGTTTATGGTATTTTTCAAGGTCTGATTAGTTCTTTCTACGATGCCCTGGCCTTGTGGATTATACAGGATTCCTGTGATGTGCTTGATATGCATTTGAAGACAAAAGGTTTTAAAGGCCTGAGAGGTATATCCAGGGCCATTATCTGTTTTTAAGACATTAGGTTTACCCAGAACTGTAAAACAGTGGAGAACATGAGCAATCACATTTCTGGTGGCTTCACCACTTTGAAGTGTGGCGAGGATGAAGCCACTGAAGGTATCTACTGTGACATGGATGTATTTTAGGTTGCCAAATTCTGGAACGTGTGTAATATCCATTTGCCATATATCATTTGGAAGTAGGCCTTTGGGGTTAACCCCAAGGTGTGGCAAATATAAAAAGATTACACAAAGTGGGCAATTTCTAACGATGTCCCTGGCTTGTTCCCTGGTGATTTTGAAACGGAGGCGCAACGTCTGGGCATTCACATGGTGCAGATTGTGAAATTGCTGGGCACTTTTAAAGGGGTCCTGTAGTAAGGAAAAACAGGCCCGGGTTAGAGTATCGGCCTGTGCATTACCATGAGAGAGGGGGCCTGGAAGATCCGAATGGGCTCTTAAATGTCCAATAAAGAAAGGTTTTTGCCGCGATAAAATTAACAGTTGTAATTGTTGGAACAAAGGTACTGCATTTGTAGAAGGTTTTATATAGGGAACAGTCTCTAATAATGGGACAGAGAAGGCAATATATGCACTATCAGTATATAGATTAAAGGCCTCATTATCTAAAAGCTTGAATACTTGTATGATGGCAAATAATTCAACAAGCTGAGCTGATTGGTATGGGGATTTTGTAGTATGGTGTTGGTTATTTATGATATAAGCAGCTGTACCTGGGGAGGAGCCATCAGAAAAAACTAAGGCTGCTCCTTT
>NW_007134620.1:0-856 GCF_000164805.1 Carlito syrichta | reverse complement strand
GTTCTATCTATCACCTATTGATGTATCCCTCTTCTATTAATCCGGGATATGTCATCTATCTATCTATTATCTCTCTGTCCATTTATCATTCTGCTGTAAGTCTATCAAACATCTTTCTAACATCTATCATAATGTATTTATTTATCATCTATTATCCATATAATCTTCATTTATCTACCTATCCATATATTATCTATTTATCTACCATCTAGCCAATCTAACATCTACCTATCTCATCTATTTATGTATCTGTCTATGACCTACTTATCTGTCATCTATGAATCATCCATCTAATCTATCATCTACCTAATCTATTATGGAAGGTAGATGATGGAAGATGGTGTGTGACAGTCAAAGACACTCTATGAGTGTGGGACAGTCACTCTACCTGGGTGGGTCTGGCTCTCTGATGCTTATGTCCAAGTCAGGTTCTCAGCCTAGCTCTTCTGATCCAGGGCTTTTGTGTTATTATGAAAATCCATCTGAGACAGAGGCATCTTGTCACTTCCATCCTTGTCCTGTACATCGCTTCACCATCCCATGCAGATGAGAGCTACTCAATAAACATTTGTGGTTTGAACCAAGAGGGGATGGCAGATAACGAGAAATAACAAGAAGTGGGTAACATGTGGTGTCAGAATTGTTTTATTAGATCACTGAATCAGAAAGGTCTCAGGAATTGTGTGTGCAGATAGACCACAGGAGAATAAAAATTCTACCAAAATTTATTTTGAAAGAGAGGCGTTTATGTTCCCTTGCCGCCCCCCTCTTTCTTATCTCACATGGCTTTGAAGCACCAGCTGCAGCCCCTGTTCCAAGTGGAAAGTCATCTCCTTGATCTCTTCCATTTCAAAAA
>NW_007134619.1:0-384 GCF_000164805.1 Carlito syrichta | reverse complement strand
GCAGATGAGAGCTACTCAATAAACATTTGTGGTTTGAACCAAGAGGGGATGGCAGATAACAAGAAATAACAAGAAGCGGGTAACATGTGGTGTTAGAATTGTTTTATTAGATCACTGAATCAGAAAGGTCTCAGGAATTGTGTGTGCAGATAGACCACAGGAGAATAAAAATTCTACCAAATTTTATTTTGAAAGAGAGGCGTTTATGTTCCCTTGCTGCCCCCCTCTTTCTTATCTCACATGGCTTTGAAGCACCAGCTGCAGGCCCTGTTCCAAGTGGAAAAGTCATCTCCTTGATCTCCTCCATTTCAAAAAATGCTTAAAAGGCTCACTATCCCTTTGGAGCAGCCGGGGTGCTCTTGGCATATCAGTATTCTTCCTGCT
>NW_007134618.1:7363-9210 GCF_000164805.1 Carlito syrichta | reverse complement strand
AAACTGCCCTCCTCCAAGCATCAACTCTACTTTTTAACTTTTGATCTATAATCTTCTGAGAAGCTAATGCAATAGAAACATTCCTAGTTAACTGATTAGCAAAGGTTGCTGTGTGGGCTTCCTTAGATAGAGCTATGGCTGAAACTGTTACTGAAGTAGCAATAGCTATCAAAGCTGTAATTTCTAAAATTAAAGGAGACAAAAATCTTTTTTGTCTTTCCAAAAGGGAACGAATATCACGCAGTGTCTGCAAGCCATATTCATCATACCAATGAGATGACAAGTGTACAGGAATCATAAAATAAGTTGACTGCTTAAGAATAACAAAACCTTCATAAAAGGCATTAGTTAAACAATCAGTTAAAATACACTCAGTACAAGACACATTATAAACATTGTTATGATACTCAGTTTTAACAGTTTTCTACTCATTCCATACTAAAAACACATAAGAGGACTATAAGCATGCCCTAATGTGATACAGCTGAGTTTGTCCAACAGGCCTAGACAGGCTGACTCCTTGAAGGGCTGTGAGGGCTCTCCACAAATGAGGCTGAATGGCTTGTCTTATTCCAATTTTAAATGAAAGTGTTGGGGGTACCCATTCATTGGAGTGCCTTCTAGCTGCAGCAAGCATAGAATAATTAAAACCCCAGTCACTAATATACTGTCTTTCACTGGGTAGAGGATAGTACACCTTAGAGTTATAAGCACTGTCTCCCCATTTCAGGAAGCCAGCATCTTGCCGGATGAGTGATCAGTCCTTTTCCGTATCATTGAAGGGGCAAGCAGGTACACTGAGAGGCAATGGAGCTCTAGTCACATGGCTAGGGGTGATTCCTCCAGGCATTAACATCTCCAGTTGTTGGGAGCCAGCTACGGAGGCCAACTTAATGTTAGAGAACAGGAAGTGCCATAGACCCCAAGACTGCTAGAATGTGTTTGAGAGTTGTTGACCCATTCCCTTCCTCCTTTTTCATTTGGGACAAACTACCAAGAAAAGCTCCAGCTGGCTCTAACAGAAAACTCTGAGACTGGAACGTACACAGCTAACCGAGGAGTCTATTGTTCCCATTCCCCATGGCTTATGGTCTTTTACTTTATTACAATTTAAGTTTGCCTTTGAGTCACATTGAGGAGCCTTAATACAGGTCACAGGTTCTCTTGATGCCACCTTTAGAAATTTGTATATATAGGTTTTAGAAAATAGTTTATATAGATTAAGAAAAATTAAGTAATCATTTTATTATAGAAGTGTGGTTAGTTCAGTTTGATTTAGGGGGGCCAGTGAAGTTTGTATTAGGATGGCTAGTGCTGGGAGAGAGTAACCATAACACCAATTGTTTTATAAAAACCAGTTTGAAATAGCATAAAATAATAAAAGGCAATATATCATTATGTTGGTTTTAGGCATAAACATTAAATGATGCTATATAGCTATAAACAATTAAGGGTACATGAAAATTGGATAAAAACTTCATGTTTTTCTTTATGTTTAAAAAATACATCAGCTTGAGAGTGGGGTGTGTCCTGTGTACACCTGGACCTGTTCACATAAAAGACATATGCTGCCTTTTGTATAAACTTAACAGCAGAAATTCCCGTGATGATAACTTTGTGCAGTTTGGGATAAAAGCCCTGAGATTACACCCATTAAACGGCTTCTGGTCACTTGAGCAGGAGTCCAGTCTCTTTCTTTCTCCCCTCTTCTCTTTCTTTCTCTTTCTCTTTCCAGAATAATCGCCAACACAGCCACACCTTCCAAAAGACCCCCTAAATCTCTCTGCGGGGGCTGGTCCCCCACATCTGGCGCCCAACGTGGGACCCTGGAAAGGTAAGCTTTTTTT
>NW_007134618.1:0-6233 GCF_000164805.1 Carlito syrichta | reverse complement strand
CCAGATACATTTGCTATTGTTAAAGATATGCTAACAGGTATTGGGCAGTATGCCACATACAACGCTCAAGTAGCTTTCCCTAGGAAAGTGTATACTGAAATAAGCCACTGTGCTTCTACGGCTTGGAGAAAGTTGCCTGCTGATTTCACTCAAACTCCTTCTTTGTCTGAGATAAAGCAAAAGGCAGATGAAAACTATGAGGATTTCATCTCCAGACTAACCACCGCCGTCAAATGGATAATTACTAACAAAGAGACAGCAGAAATTTTAGTTTAACAATTGGCTGTTGAAAACGCTAATAACACTTGTCAGGCTTTAATAAGACTGATAAAATGGACCAGCAATATAATTGATTATATCAGACAATGATGATGATGATGATGAAGAGAGCTTCCTTTTTGCCACCCTTCTTGCACCTCTTTCTAAGGTTTTCTTTTAAAGGTTAAGAATACTGAAATAAAACCTGGATTTAGTTACACTTTTTTTCTTATAAGAATGCAGAGAGCTCGAGCAATAATAAACAAAAGTATATAAGTAATATATAAGTCATATAAGTAATAAGTAAATAAGCAATATGAGCAATATATAAGTAATATATGCAAAAGTATATAAGTAATGTGTAAGTAATATAAGTAATATAAATAATATAAGTATAAGCAATATATATAAGCAATATAAGCTATATATATAAACAGTATATAAGTAATATAAACAATATAAGCAATATATAAGTAATATAAGTAAAAGTATATAAGTAATAAGCAAAAGAATATCTCATTGCAGTCTTGTTTTAACTGTGGTCAAGTCAGACACATTAACAGAGATTTTTCAGCTAAGAAAGATATGGCTGGCTTACATGGCACATCATCACCATTTACTGGGTCTACTCGACCAAAAAGGCTTTCATTGGGCTAGAGAATGCCCATCTAAATTTTGAAAAATGGTACTCCTTTAAATCAGCAACTCATTCCGCTCAGGGAAACTTCCAGAGGGGCCAGCCCCGGCCCCACCTGACAATAGGGGTGCAACGTCCACCATGAACCTGTTTGTTCCTTCTGCTCCATTGCAGAACTCATCTGAGTCACCCCTGGGAATACAGGACTGGTCTTGTGTTACTCCACCACTACAATATTAACTCTGGATGTTCCGGTAACCCCAATTTCTATGGGAGTAAAGGGCCCTCTCCTGGAAGGAATAGTGGGTGTAATATTAGGCAGAAGTTCCTTGTCTTTACAAGGAGTTTCCATTATTCCTGGAGTGGTGGATTTGGATTACACAGGGGTTTTTTGGGGGTTCAGGAGGTTACTAACTCTAGACCTCTAAAAGACATATATACAATGAGTTAAGATTAAAGGTTTATTGGACTATAGAGCCGATGTTTCCTGTATTGCTGGAAAAATTGGACTTCCTGGCCTACTCGAATAGCTCCTTCAGGTCTCATAGGTATTGGTCAAGCACCCTCAGTAGCCAAAAGCTCTAAAATTTAAAATTGAACAGATAATGAGACTTCAAAAACTTTTTGCTATACTTTATTCCATCTATTCTCTTTACATTATGGGGAAGAGATATTCTTGCTCAAATGGGCATGCTTTTCTATAGCCCTAATGACAAAGTTTCAACACAAATGCTTCCAATGGGCTATGATCCCTTTAAGAGACTTGGCAAAAATGAACAGGGAATGTAAAAACCTGTCCAAGTTAATGAAAAGACAAATTGAGCTGGTATTGGATACATTGTCCCCAAGAACCTATTACCTGAGAAGCCAACAAACCGGTTTGGGTGGAACAATGGCCCCTACCCTTGGAAAAGCTTAAGACAGCCAAAAAACTAGTTTAACAACAATTAGAGGCTGGTCATATAGAGCTTTCTACTATCCCCCTGAATGGCAACCATTAGCCCTTAAAACACTCCTATTTTTGTTTTTAAAAAAATCTGGTATATGGAGATTTTTACAGGATTTAAGCGCTGTTAATGTTACTATGGAAGCCATGAGAGTGATACAGCCTGAATTGCTATACCTGTTAACTTTAATATTATAGTTATTGATTTACAGGGTTGTTTCTTTACTATACCTTTAAGCCCAGAAGATTGTAAACAATTTACATTCAGTTTACTCTCTGAGAATTTAAAGCAACCATTTTAAAGATTTCAATGGAAAGTCCTGCCACAAGGTATGAAAAACCAGCCCTCATTGTGCCAAAAGTTTGTAGAATACAGCCTTACAAGGTATTAGAAGCCAATATCCTAATCTCTATTTAATCCATTATATAGATAACACTTTGCTGGCTCACAAGAATCGTGCCCCTTTTGCATGAAATTCTTAATAAAACTGTGACTGCTCTCAATGATTGCAGTTTAAAATTTTCTCCTGAAAAAATTCAAACCAATCCTCCTTTCACATATCTTGGCCGTGTGTTAAACACACAAACAGTGAGTCATCAACTTTTACAGTTACGGAAAGATCATTTGGTAACATTAAATGATTTCCAAAAACTGTTAGGAGATATTAATTGGATTAGACCTTACTTACATATTACCACATCAGATTTAAAACCTATATTCAATATTTTACAGGCGAATTCTTCTTCCAATTCTAAGAGAATTCTCACATCAGAGGCCAAAGAAGCCTTGTCCCTTATGGAAATGCCATTTGAGTCTCAAAAAGTTAAGAGAATAGATTACCGCGTATCTTGGGACTTAATTATTCTGACTACTCTCCATACTCCCACAGAATGTCTGTGGCAATAAAAACCAATAAAACAACTCCATCTACCAGTAACCTCTTAAAAAAAGGCTTCCTATCCCTATTTAATAGCTTTACTGATAACCAAGGGAAGACAAAAAAGCGTTAAACTATTTAGACATAATATACACAATATAATTGTTCCTTATAATAAACTTCAGTTTCAGACTTTGTTTCAAACTAAAGACGACTGACAGATAGCCCTAACTGATTATAGGGGACAAGTTTTGTTTCATTTTCCCAAAAGTCCACTATTGCAATTTATAAAACAAAAGCCTCCCCCCAGGACTAAAACCAAATGTACTATGACAAATGGATATAATTCACTTTCCCAGCTTTGGGAAATTGTCTTATTTACATGTTACTGTAGATACATTTTCTCATGTTATTTTACCTTCAACAAAAACTGGAAAAGCCTAAAGGACGTGATACAACATTTATTCCTTTGTTTCTCACAGCTAGGTATACTAAAACAACTAAAACTGATAATGGTCCTGCATATATATCTAAATCTTTCCAACAGCTTTGCTCCCAATTTAATATTTCTCATTCCACAGGAATTCCTTACAATGCATAAGGTCAAGCCATAGCTGAAAGAGCCCACCAAACTATAAAAAATCAAATAAATAAATTAATAGAGGGGAAGTTTAAGTATAGCTCTCCTCACCATATTTTAAATCATGCTTTATTTGTTATAAATCATTTAAATTTAAATTCTTTGGGCAACTCAGCTATGACTCGACACTGGAACCCAGAAGGAAATGTTAAACCTATGGTAAAATGGAAAGATCTCCTTACAGGCCAATGGAGAGGGCTGACATACTGCTCACCAGTGGGAGGGGATATGCTTGCATATATCCACAAAACAAATCTACTCCTATTTGGATTCATGACCGATTTATCTGACATGCCCGCATTAACCTGGCAACCAAAACAAGTGGCAAGGATACTACCGATTCAGTAAAACACTAGACATAACAACATGCCTGCTAGTCACCAGGTGGAGAAACCTTCTCATTGCTTCAGAAACACCCACTGCTTGCTTATCCACAACTTCAGCATGATTTACCCAAGGAGATAACAACTTTGAGCTGTCCCGTACAAGACAACAAACTACCAGACATAATGTCTTCAGTGCTCGCTGTTCACAACTACCAGCATGAGAACAAATGGAATATTTGGTTGAAATGCAGGAGAAATGATAACCTCCCCCATCGTGTCACAAAAACTTCACCCCCATCTAACATATCCATCTGATCTCTTAACAATACCAAGAAAGACTGGTTACCCATCCAATGAGACACTGGGTATCCAGAGTGGAGAGAATGTGTTTATGAATCTATAGTAAACTATTTATATCTAGTGAAAAACTATAACAACTACTATCAGAAATAAACAGATTGTTATTTCACACCTATAAAATAAGAGCCTGCTTACAATCCCCTTATGTTTTTCTTGTATGAAATAATATCAAACTGTTACAATTGACTATCACAATAATGTTTATAAGGTGTCTTGTGTGGAATGTCTTTTAACTATTGTTTAACTGATGCCTTTTATAAGGGATTTGTAATCTTAAAACAACCTCACTATTTAATAATTCCAGTACAACAGTCATCTTGCTGGTATGATGAATATGGCTTACAAACGTTGTATAAAGTCAATTCTCTTCTGAAAAAAAGGCAAAAAAGGTTTCTGCACGCTGTAGTCTTGGGAATTACAGCCCTAATAGCTATTGATACTTTGATAACAGTTTCAGCTGTGACTTTAGCTTAGAAAGTCCACGCAGCTACCTTCACTAATCAGTTATCTAAGAATGTTTCTATAGCCTTAGCTGCCCAAGAGATTATTGATCACAAGCTAGAGAGCAAAGTTAATGCTTTGGAAAATGCGGCTCTAACTATAGGACAAAAACTTGTGACTTTAAAAATTAGGTTGCCTCTTCGATGTTACTCTGAGTTTATATGTTTAAACTCTGACTTAAATGCCTCACTCCTTTAGAGGCAAATACATCTGTCCACACATGGGACAAAATTAAAAATCATATTCTTGAAATTTGGAATAATTCAGACTTGAGCATGGACCTTACTAAATTACATCAAAAAATTCAAGACATGACAATTGCTGAAAAGCAATCCTGGCCTACTAAATTGGCCAGTTCTATATTTAACAATTTTTCTTCATTCACTGATCAAAAATTGTCAATGTCTATATTCATTAATGTGGGAATTTGTGGAGCAGTGATTCTTTTATTGCTGTGTCTACTTCCAATCATTTTCAGAGTGTTAAAAAAGAGTATATCTCAACTCAGTATGGAATTTCATGATTTCGTGCTAAAAAACAAAAAAGGGGGGGATGTTGGGAGCTGGCCACGGAGACCCACTGAGCTTTAGGGATCAGGAAAGGCCGTAGACCCCGAGAATGCTAGGATGTGTTCGAGAGCTGTTGACCCATTCCCTCCCTCCTTTTCCATTTGGCACAAACTACCAAGAAAAGCTCCAGCTGACTCTAACAGAAAACTCTGAGACCAGAACGTACACAGCTAACCGAGGAGTCTATTGTTCCCTTTTCCCATGGCTTATGGTCTTTTACTTTATCACAATTTAAGTTTGGCTTTGAGTCACATTGAGGAGCCTTAATACAGGTCACAGGTTCTCTTGAAGCGACCTCTAGAAATTTATAGATATAGGTTTTAGAAAATAGTTTATATAGATTAAGAAAAATTAAGTAATCATTTTGTTATAGAAGTGTGGTTAGTTCAGCTTAATTTAGGGGGGCCAGTGAAGCTTGTGTTAGGCTGGCTAGTGCTAGGAGAGAGTAACCATAACACCAATTGTTTTATAAAAACCAGTGTGAAATAGCATAAAATAATAAAAGGCACTATATTATGTTGGTTTTGGATATAAACATTAAGCGATGTTATGTAGCTATAAACAATTAAGGATGCATAAAAACAAGAGAAAACTTCATATTTTCCCTTGTAATTAGAAAATACATCTGCTTGAGAATGGGGAGTGCCTGTGTACACCTAGACCTGTTCATATAAAAGACACATGCTTCCTTTTGTATAACCATAACAGCAGAAATTACCATGATGATAACTTTGTGGAGTTTGGGGATAAAAGCCTTGAGATTACACACATTACACGGCTTCTGGTCACTTGAACAGGAGTCCAGTCTCTTTCTTTCTCTCCTCTTCTCTTTCTTTCCCTTTCTCTTTCCAGAATAATCACCGATGCTGCCACACCTCCCAAAAGACCCCCTAAATGTCTCTGCGGGGGCTGGCCCCCCACATCCAGTCACCAACCATCCTTGATATTGTCCTGATAAGGGCTTTCTGTACTCAGAGACTTAAAGGTAGACATTAAGCAAGAAGCCTGGTAATTATTAAAAGCAGAATTAATTTAAAAACAAATAGAGAGGGAGTTGGGATGCCCTTCATAAGAAAAATTATGATCAGTAACATTGTTTGACTTGTGCACGAAATAAA
>NW_007134617.1:0-823 GCF_000164805.1 Carlito syrichta | reverse complement strand
TCTTGCTTATACTTATATTATTTATATTATTTATATTACTTACACATTACTTATATACTTTTGCATATATTACTTATATATTGCTCATATTGCTTATTTACTTATTACTTATATGACTTATATATTACTTATATACTTTTGTTTATTATTGCTCGAGCTCTCTGCATTCTTATAAGAAAAAAAGTGTAACTAAATCCAGGTTTTATTTCAGTATTCTTAACCTTTAAAAGAAAACCTTAGAAAGAGGTGCAAGAAGGGTGGCAAAAAGGAAGCTCTCTTCATCATCATCATCATCATTGTCTGATATAATCAATTATATTGCTGGTCCATTTTATCAGTCTTATTAAAGCCTGACAAGTGTTATTAGCGTTTTCAACAGCCAATTGTTAAACTAAAATTTCTGCTGTCTCTTTGTTAGTAATTATCCATTTGACGGCGGTGGTTAGTCTGGAGATGAAATCCTCATAGTTTTCATCTGCCTTTTGCTTTATCTCAGACAAAGAAGGAGTTTGAGTGGAATCAGCAGGCAACTTTCTCCAAGCCGTAGAAGCACAGTGGCTTATTTGAGTATACACTTTCCTAGGGAAAGCTACTTGAGCGTTGTATGTGGCATACTGCCCAATACCTGTTAGCATATCTTTAACAATAGCAAATGTATCTGGTGGCTGATTTTTATTTTTTGTCATCTGAATTTTTACCTGATCTTCATACTCTGTTTTTCAAAGTAAATAGACTCTTCTGGATAAGCAGCTTTTAGCCAATTGTTGCCAATCAGAAGCAGTCATCCAGCGAGAAGTGAATTGGTCTAAAATAGTAAGAGTAT
>NW_007134616.1:0-899 GCF_000164805.1 Carlito syrichta | reverse complement strand
GGAGATGAAATCCTCATAGTTTTCATCTGCCTTTGCTTTATCTCAGACAAAGAAGGAGTTTGAGTGGAATCAGCAGGCAACTTTCTCCAAGCCGTAGAAGCACAGTGGCTTATTTGAGTATACACTTTCCTAGGGAAAGCTACTTGAGCGTTGTATGTGGCATACTGCCCAATACCTGTTAGCATATCTTTAACAATAGCAAATGTATCTGGTGGCTGATTTTTATTTTTTGTCATCTGAATTTTTACCTGATCTTCATACTCTGTTTTTCAAAGTAAATAGGCTCTTCTGGATAAGCAGCTTTTAGCCAATTGTTGCCAATCAGAAGCAGTCATCCAGCGAGAAGTGAATTGGTCTAAAATAGTAAGAGTATAGGGAGCCAAAGGACCATATTGTGAACTGGCCTCTTTTAATTCTCTTACCAACTTGTAAGGTAAAGTCTCCCATTGCACTTGGCCCACTCCATCAACATCAGTAATAGCCACTGGAAAACATGCTGATAAACTGAAATCTCCTTCCTTTTCTGCCTCTGCTCGAGCAGCCTGTATTCCAAAAAGAAAAGGAGGGGCAGGGGCACTGCCGGGTATAAGGTTTAGCTTTCTTACCTCTGCCTTATGTAGAGGGACCAGTGGAAGAGGTAGATTAGTGTTATTAAGGTAGTTGTTACCAAGGTAATTTGTGGCTTAATTCTCCAAAACTGCCGTGTCTTGTGGGGATAATTTATCATCATAATTTGAAGGTACAGAGGCAGCAGTGAAAGGAAAAGTTTTTTCATCATCCTCATCATTATCAATGGCCTTTTTGGAAGGAAATTTTTCATAATCATGCTGGAGATTTAAAGCATCTTTGATTAAGTTCCATAAAGAAAAACATTAGGTGGCACCTTTTTGGGCCCATGA
>NW_007134615.1:0-398 GCF_000164805.1 Carlito syrichta | reverse complement strand
ACAGATGAGGGCCAGTCAATGAAGCACCAAACACAAAGAAGAACCAGTCACTGAGGCACCTATCTCAGAGGAGGGTCAGTCACTGGGACAGATATCACAGAAGGAGGGCATTTCACTGGGGCATTTCACTGGGGCATCCATGACAGGGTCAGCTACTGGGACAGATATCACAGAAGGAGGGTACTTCACTGGGGCACTCATAACAGAGGAAGGCCAATTACTGGGGCACCCAACATAGTGGAGGGACAGTCACTGGGGTAGTCATAATTGAGGCCCAGTAGCTGGAGCAGCCATCACAGAGGTGATTCAGTCAATGAGGCATCCCTCACAGATAACAACTAATTCCTGTGACATACACATAGAGGAGGGCCTGTCACTGTGACACCAATAACACAAGA
>NW_007134614.1:0-411 GCF_000164805.1 Carlito syrichta | reverse complement strand
TCAGAGGAGGGTCAGTCACTGGGACAGATATCACAGAAGGAGGGCATTTCACTGGGGCATTTCACTGGGGCATCCATGACAGGGTCAGCTACTGGGACAGATATCACAGAAGGAGGGTACTTCACTGGGGCACTCATAACAGAGGAAGGCCAATTACTGGGGCACCCAACATAGTGGAGGGACAGTCACTGGGGTAGTCATAATTGAGGCCCAGTAGCTGGAGCAGCCATCACAGAGGTGATTCAGTCAATGAGGCATCCCTCACAGATAACAACTAATTCCTGTGACATACACATAGAGGAGGGCCTGTCACTGTGACACCAATAACACAAGAAGGTCAGTCACTCAAGTACCCATTATGGAGAAGGGCCAGTCATGGGACAGCCATCAAAGAGGAGGGCAAGTCACAGG
>NW_007134613.1:0-814 GCF_000164805.1 Carlito syrichta | reverse complement strand
CTCTAAATTTCCTACAACTTGATGCTCAGGGGAAATCGGCAGCCGATCGTCATTGGCACCAGAAAACAAATGACCAATACGCGCAGGTCATGTGGAAAAATCCCTCTACACTCAAATGGCAGGTCCCTGACCCGGTCCTCATATGGGGACGCGGTTCGGCCTGTGTCTATGACTCTCAAGAAGGGGGGCCTCGATGGCTGCCTGAACGCCTAATCAAACCAATAAATCCTCCCAAGGAAAATAACTCACTCAACCCAGGGAAAAAATCCCTGAGAAAACCTTTTCCTTTTCTCCCTTACAGACAATGAAGCCCTGCCTCGTCCTCTTTACATACGCCTTCTGTGCACACGCCGGTTTTGGACCCCCCCCAAATCCTCAAGAACTCATAAGGGCCCTTTTTGGAAATCCCTGCGATTGCAAAGGCAGTATGTCCCCAATCACTCCCCCCTCCTATTCCCAGCAAGTTGACTGCAACACGCAAATAGCCTATCTTGCCCACACTCACACATATTCAGGGATATCAAAGCAACAATGGACCTGCAAATCCAAACCCGCAATCATTCCTGCCACACAGGGTCGCCCTGGGCCTTGCCCTACACAGTGCACCTCTATTCTCCCGGCAGTCCATGTCACTTGTTACACTTCTGCTCAATTATGCACCCTCCATGGTCAAACCTACTATACTGCTATTTTAGAAAGAACCTCTCCGCGTCCCTCTGGCAGTGTCTTCGAGAGAGATCTTAAATATTCTCAGCATCCTGTCTAGGTACTGTTGGCAAAAGTGTGTGCTGGCATACCGTTGCCCCGGTTCATG
>NW_007134612.1:0-855 GCF_000164805.1 Carlito syrichta | reverse complement strand
CCTCCCTGCGATTGCAAAGGCGGTATGTCCCCAATCACTCCCCCCTCCTATTCCCGGTAAGTTGACTGCAACACGCAAATAGCCTATCTTGCCTACACTCACACATATTCAGGGATATCAAAGCAACAATGGACCTGCAAATCCAAACCCGCAATCATTCCTGCCACACAGGGTCGCCCTGGGCCTTGCCCTACACAGTGCACCTCTATTCTCCCGGCAGTCCATGTCACTTGTTACACTTCTGCTCAATTATGCACCCTCCATGGTCAAACCTACTATACTGCTATTTTAGAAAGAACCTCTCCGTGTCCCTCTGGCAGTGTCTTCGAGAGAGATCTTAAATATTCTCAGGCATCCTGTCTAGGTACTGTTGGCAAAAGTGTGTGCTGGCATACCGTTGCCCCGGTTCATGTATCAGATGGAGGGGGCCCCAGCGACATTCAAAAACAAACTCTTGTTGCCCAACACATCCAAGAACTGACCTGACAGTTATACCCTCACTTAGACTACCACCCACTCGCCCTTCCAAAACCCAGAGACATTACCTTGGATCCATACACACAGGGAATCCTCGAAGTCTCTCTCTCTCTATTAAACTCCACTAACCCCTCCCTTGCACAGGACTGCTGGCTATGTATGACCGTTGGTATGCCTCTACCTACTGCCATTCCTGTCTTAAACGCTTCCTATGTCCCTTTCAATGGAGATGCCAATTGCTCATTATCACCCCCCTTCAGAGTACAGCCCTCGGGTTTCAATTCCTCCGGTTGCTTCCAAGGGAAATTTCAAAACAATTCTTATGATAGTGACGTCGGATTTGTCACCTTTTCCGATTGTCATACTGTAACTAACGTT
>NW_007134611.1:0-1212 GCF_000164805.1 Carlito syrichta | reverse complement strand
TCCCAGGGCTCAGTTAAACTTGGTCAGAAAATCTTGATCAGTTTTTAGCTATAGACTCCAGGATGCTTCATGAATACTTCTGCCAGTCACTAGAAACATTTGAAGTGTCATTTTCCTGGGATATTAGGGACTGGTTGTAGACATCTATTTGTGATTTAGGATTTTATTCAGATTCTTTGGAATTCCTTTTTACATGTTTATCACAAATCTGAACAGACCCCACTTAGAAATCTGAGATGCACAGATAAGTGACTGTTTTGATTTATATCTATTTATTTTATACATTTTGTATTTTATATGTATTGTATACTATATTCTTTCAATAGAGTAAGCTAGAGAAAATAAAATGTTATTTAGAAAAATCATAAGAAAGAAAAAAATAGACTGTTCATTAAGAAGCAGTGAATCAATATAAAGGTTTTCATCCTTACTGTCTTCTCGTTGAGTAGGCTGAGGAAGAGGAGGGTTGGTCTTACAGTCTCATGCATGGCAGAGGCAGAAGAAAATTCACATATAAGGGGACCTGTACAGTTCAAACTCATTCAAAGGTCAGCTGTGTGCATCTTCTTTCAGGCTCTAAATTACTATTGTCAAAGATATAAATCTTTGAATTACAAGTAAATTGTATGCACTGTGTTAAGTTAGTTTAGACCAAACTTAGGATGCATTTGGGAAAAGTTTGAATGAAATGTTAAAAAACTACCTTAGGTTATAGGCAGAAAGATGATAATAGCTGGGATCAGATGCATCATCTTAGGATGGCTAATACTGGGAGTCCGATTCAGTTTCATTCACATTAGAGAATGTGTGTATTAGAATTATTTAATATGCCTGTTAATTATAATAGCTTGCTTAAGTAATGGCCTTTAGGTATGACATTTGGTGACTTTATGAACACACTGCCCTAAACCTGTGTCCCACAGGAGGAGATACAGCAGTTTCATATGACATTAAAGCATCCTTGTAGAAATCATTTATTTACTCAAAACATAACCTGATAAGTTGTAAAAAGAAGAACTTGAATACTAACTGTATTTGCCACTGTGTTCTGTTGTTTGATGTTGGGAAAACTAAAGTATCTGAAGTGGACATATTTAGGATGTCACTCATCATACTTTCTTTTCTTTCTTTTTTTTTTTTTTTTTGAGTTGGAGTCTCTGTCACCCAGACTGGAGTGCAGTGGCTGCTTCCGGCCAATGCAGCCTCGACCTG
>NW_007134610.1:0-4617 GCF_000164805.1 Carlito syrichta | reverse complement strand
CCCATTATGGGTACCCCAGTGACTGTGTCTCCTCTGTGATTGGTGCCCAGTGACTGGCCTCCTCCTTAATGGTTGCCCCAATGACTAGCCCCCCTCTGTGATGGGTGTAACAGTGACTGGGTCTCCTCCATTATGGGTGCCCCAATTACTGGGCCTCCTGTGTGATTGGTTCCCCAGTGCCTGGCCTTGGTGCCACTGCTTCAGTGACTAGCTCTCTTCTATGGTTGGTGTCCTATTAAGTGGGCCTCCTCCAAAATGGGTTTCCAGTGACTAACTTTCCCTAGTGATGGGTGCCCCAGTGCCTGGGCCTCCTCCATAATATGTGCTCTGTTGACTGGTCCTCCTCTGTGATTGGAGCCTTAGTAAGTGGCATTCCTCCAGATTGGGTGCCCAGTGACTATCCCTCCTCTGTGATGGGTCTTACATTTACTGGGCCTCTTCCATAATTGGTTTCTCAATGACTAGCCCTCCTCTGTGATGGATGCCCCAGTGAATGATTCTCTTCTTTGATGGGTGTTCTAGTGATGGACCTAACTGAGAAAAATGCCCCAGTGACTGATCCTTTTCTGTGATAGGTGCCACATTGATTTTGCCTCCTGTGTGATGACTACCTGAGTTAATGGCTCTCCTCAGTGAATGGACCCCCAGTGACTGAGCCCCTCCTAACATATGTCCCAGTGACCAGCCCTCCTCTGTGATGTGTGTCTCAGTGACTGGCCTTTGTCTTTGGGAAATGCACCAGTGATAGATCATCCTCTGTAATCAGTGCCCCAATTACTCGCTTACCTCTATTATCACAACCTTAGTGAATGATTCTCCTACATAAAGGGTGCCTCAGTGATTAGCTCTCCTTCATTATGGGTACCCAAGTGATTGTGCTCCAATTATTGACCTTCCTCCATGATTGGTGCCCTAGTGACTAGCCCTCTGATGGCTGGCCCTCCTCAGTGATGGGTGCACTAGTGACTGAGCCTCCTTTGTGATGAGTGCTCCCGTGACTGGCCCACATCTGTTATCAGTTCCACAGTGTCAAAAGCCCTCCTCTGTATGGGTGACTCAGTGACTAGACTCCTCTGTGATGGATACCACCATAACTGATCCTCCTCTAATATGGGTAACCCCATGACTGGCCTCCTCTGTGCCCCAGTGGCTTTCCCTCCACTGTTACAGTTACTCACCTCCTCTGTGATGGGTGACTTACTTTTCTCTGTGATAGATGTCCCAGTGACTTGTTCCCCCTGTGATAGATAGCTTAGTGACTAATCCTCCTTTATAATGGGTGCCCCAGTGACTGGTACCCTCTGTGATGCAGGTTCCAATAATGAGGCCTACTCCATTATTTGTATCCAAGTGAATAGCAAACCTCTGTGATGGGTGCCCCACTTAATGGCCCTCTTCTGTGATGAGTGCCCAGTTACTACACCTGCAGAGTGATGGGTACCCCAGGTACTGGCCCTCCAATGTGATGTGTGCTCTTTTGACTGGCCCTCCTCTGTGAAAAATGCCCAAGTGATTGATCCTCCTGTTATCGGTACCCCACTACCTAGCTTTCCTCTGTAATTGCTGCCCCAGTAACTGGGTTTCCTATATAACGGATAGCTCAGTGACTAGCCCTCCTCCGTTATGGGTGACTTAGTGACTGTGCCTCCTTTGGCTATTTGTGCCTCAGTGACTGGCCGTCCTCCATATTGGGTGCCCTAGTGACTAGCCCTCCTCTGTGATGTGGTTGCCAGTAATTGGCCTCCTCCATAATGGGTGTTCCAGTGTTTGACCTTCCTCAGTGATGGATGCCTCTGTTACTGGCCCTCCTCTGTGATGGTTGTCCCAGTTACTGGCCCTTCTCCATAATGGTTGCCCTGGCGACTGACTCCTGTGTTATCAATATCAAAGTGACAGGCCCTCCTCTATGTGGTTGTTACAGTGAGAGGTGCCCCTGTGACTGTCGACCTCTGTGATGGGTGCCCTTGTGAAAGACCCTTCTCAGGTATGGGTGCCTGAGTGACTTCCCCTCTTCTGTGATGGGTACCTCAATGCCTGCCCTTCTTTTGTGATACCTGTTCCAATGATTGACACTCATCTGTGGTGGCCTTCTCAGTGACTGGCTCTCCTCTGCGTTTTGTGCCCCATTGACTGGCCCTCATCTGTAATCAGTGCTCCAATGACTGGTCTTCCTTTGTGATGAGTAACCGAGTGACTGGTCTCCTCTGTGATGGGTGTTTTAATGACTGGCCCTCCTCTGTGATGGATGTCTCAGTGACTGGCCCTTGTCTGTGATGTGTGCCTCAGTGACTGACTTTCCTCTGTGATCGGTGTACCAGTGACTGGCCCTCATCCATAATGGATGCCCTAGTGACTATTCATTCTCTGTGATGGATCTGGCTGTTCTCTGTGATGGGTATCCAAGTGACTGACTCTCTTTTGTGATGGTTGCCCCATTGACTAGTTCTCCTCTTTGATAGGTGTCCCAGTGACTGCCTCTCTTGTGTGATAGTTGTCCCAGTGACTGGACCTCTTATTTAATGAGTGACTCAGTGACTAGCCCTCCTCTGTGAGGTGTGCCTCTTTGCTGGTCCACCTAAGTGGTGGGTACCCCAGTGACTGGCCCTCCTCTATTTTGTGTGTTCCAGTGATTGTCTGTATTCTGTGGTCTTTGCCCAGTGGGTGGCCTTACTCTGTAATTGGTGTCCCAATGATTGACCCTCTTCTGTGATGGCTGTCCCAGTGACAGGCCCTACTCTGTGATCAGTGCCCATTGACTATGCCTACTCTGTGATGAGTGCCCCAGTGATGGCTCTCCTTTGTGAAGGTTGTCTCAGTGATTGGACCTTTTCTATATTGGTGCCTCAATGACTGACCCTCCTCTGTTATGCATGCCACAGTGACTAGACCTTTTGCGCATGGGTGTATGAGTGATTAGCCCTCCTCTGTGAGAGGTTCCCCCATGACTGCCCCTTCTCTGCAATCGATGCCCAAGTGACTGGCTCTTCTCTGTGATGGGTTTCCCAGTGATTGGGTCTCCTTGGTGACAGATGCCCCAGTGACTGGGCCTCCTATATAATGCGTAGCCCAGTGACTAGCCCTCTTCTGTGAGAGGTGCCTCATGTCTGGCCCACCTTAGTAGCCCAATGACTGCCCCTCCTCTATTATGGGTGGTCCAGACACTGCCTATCTTTTGTATTGTTTGCCCAGTGACTGGCCCTCTGTGATTGATGTTCCAATTGCCTGCTTTGTTTTACAGTGACTGTCCCAGTGACAGGCCCTCCTCTGTGATCAGTGCCCATTGACTACACCTCCTTTTTGACCGGGGCCCCAGTTAATGGCCCTCCTATGTGAAGGCTGTCCCAGTGACCGGCCCTCCTCCATAATGTGTACCCTAATGACTGGCCCTCCTTTGTTATATGTACCTCAGTGACTAGACCTTCTCTGCATTGGGTCAATGACTAGCCCTCCTCTGTGGTGAGCACCCAAGTGACTGGCCTTCCTCTGTTATGGGTATCCCAGTGACTGCTCCTCCTCTGTGATGACTGTCCCAATGACAGTATGTCTCTGTGATAGCTGGCCCTGTGTTTGGTCCTCATCTGTGATGTGTGCCCAGGGATTACACCTCCACACCAATGGGTGCCCCAGTGACTGGTCCTCCTTTGTGATCAGTGCCCCAGTGCCTAGCTTTCCTCTGCAATTGCTGCCCCAGTGACTGGGTTTCCTACATAATGAGTGCATCAGTGACTAGTCCTCTTCCCTTATGGCTGCCCCAGTGGCTGGCCCTCCTCCATAGTAGGTGCCCTAGTGATTAGGCCCTCCTCTCTGATGGGTATACCAGTAGTTGGCATCCTCCATAATGGGTGTCCCAGAGAGAGGCCCTCCTTTGTGTTGAGTGTTACAGTGATTGGCCTTCCTCAGTGATGGTTGCGCCTGTGACTTGCCCTCCTCTTTGATGGCTGTCCCATGACTGGCCCTTTCTCCATAATGGGTGCTTGAGTGACTGACCCTCTTGTGTTATTGGTGTCACAGTGACAGGCCCTCCTCTATGTGTATGTCACAGGAATTAGTTGTTATCTGTGAGGGATGCCTCATTGACTGAATCACCTCTGTGATGGCTGCTCCAGCTACTGGGCCTCAATTATGACTACCCCAGTGACTGTCCCTCCACTATGTTGGGTGCCCCAGTGATTGGCCTTCCTCTGTTATGAGTGCCCCAGTGAAGTACCCTCCTTCTGTGATATCTGTCCCAGTAGCTGACCCTGTGATGGATGCCCCAGTGAAATGCCCTCCTTCTGTGATATCTGTCCCAGTGACTGACCCTCCTCTGAGATGGGTGCCTCAGTGACTGGTTCTTCTTTGTGTTTGGTGCTTCATTGACTGGCCCTCATCTGTGATCAGTGCCTCAGTGACTGGCCTTCATCTGTGTAGGTAACCAAGTGACTGGCCTCCTATGGGATGGGTGCCCCAATTACTGACTCTTCTTTTTGATGTCTGTCCCATTGACTGGCTCTCCTCTCTGACTTGTGCCCCAGTGAGATGCCTTCTTCACTGATGGGTACCCTAGTGACTGGTCCTCCTTCATAATATGTGCCCCAGTGACTGGCTCTCCTTTGTGATGGGTGCCCTAGTGAATGA
>NW_007134609.1:0-8169 GCF_000164805.1 Carlito syrichta | reverse complement strand
TTCTGCTGATACCGGTTTAAATAATTGCTAATGTCTTGACTCACCTGGCAAGAGATGGTGACTCTGTCTCTTAGAGATGCAGACAGGCAGGATGGAGACTGTGTCATCTGGATGCCAACTATGGCAGCTGAGATGTTAGCTGTCAATCCCCCATTATCACTTTCATTCTGGAAGCACATTTGCCAGAAACAATTTTCCATGTCTGGTTACTCAAGGAGATTAGAAACATAAGAAACAAAATCACATAATTAATAATGTTATAAGATGATTTCTCTGAATAGCCAGGCATTACTTACCACAGTGGCTGAGTCCTGTTACCAGTGGTCCTCTTACCTGGGAGTCAGAGCAGCAGGAGTCCCAGGAACTGAGTAAGGGCCCTCATTTCCATGTTTAGTCCTGTTTGGTACAGATTCCTGCACAGGACACCATATTAATAAGTTTTCAGGTCCATGAACTGGGCTCTGGGAACATGTAAAGCAACAAGGGATGGGGCAGAATGGGCACATCTATAAGGCTGACTCCTTCCAGTAACTCAGCATAGGGGCAGTGTCCCCAGGGTCCTAGATCACACCAGAGATGTACAGATTCACCTGCAGAAAAGACAAGTTTCTCTTTGGTAGCCATACAGTTACAGTATATTTTGAAGGGGCCAATGTAAAAATTTGAATTGGATATAAGGACTAGACGGAAAATTTTTTCTATGGTTGTATTTGTATTATGGAGTGGAATAATTTTGTTTGAAAGGAATCATAATATAGACTTAGAGGGTTATACTGTAAGGTCTTCAATTTATTCTTAGATCTATCTGAGGGGAATAAAAATGCTGTGTGTTGAGGTAACAACATCTTTGTGTGTGAATTTTTGCTTTTTTTTCCAAATGAAATAAGAGATTTTATTAGAAGCAGGTATGATATACTCAAATGTATCTTATATTGACCTTAACCCATTGTTCTTACAAGTGTAAAGTCAAGCAATTGGCTGTAGATACACAAAGGTGACACCGTGATTCTGCAGAGTGTGTCACTCTCAGTTCCACTATTATATAGAGATGTAAGTCTTCAATACCCAGGTACTAAATGGACTACACATTACTGTCAGTTTGGGGACCCAATATTCTACCTTCTTTTCTGCCATGGGGCATTATTTCTCATGATTTATCAGCATAAAGGACTGACTAGTGATGCTAGATCTGACTATTTCACAAAAATCTCTTTATTTCTCCAAATATTGGAACCTGGAATAGGATGAACTTGAAATCTGAGTTAATTCCATGCTTCATTCAACGGTTGTCTCCAAAGCAGAAAGATAAAAGTCACATTTATCTGAGCTGCAATCCCAAACATCATGCTCTTGGACTTCAGGCACAGCACTCTGAGGCTTGGTGAGGGGACAGCCTGGGGAAAGACCAGGTCATTGAGCTCTCTCCCCTAAGTGAAGGCAGCTGCTATTTGGAGCATGTTCTTGCTGAGCACTATCAATGACACTTTCCTCTTTTATCCTTTAGCAGTGAATGGGGACATCATCTAGACCCAGACACCAGCATCCCATTCTCACATCCAAGAGAGAGAGTCTCCATCTCCTGCCAAACCTCTGCCAATGTCCAGGAGGAGGTATCGTGAATCTAGATAAAACTTGAACACAGATTTGAACCTCTATCATCAAAACCAAGTTATCACATCTTTGTCTTGGCTCAGGGCATCCCAGCCTAGTTCAGCAGGAGGTAATTGGAACCAACTACATCAACATCTGTGGACTAGAGCCTGGGGACACCAGAGAAGAGTATTGCTGGTGCACAACTTTTGGTGACCAGACAACAGTAATGCAGCCTGTGTACCTTCCTCCTGCTGCCTAAATTTCAAGGGAACTTAATACCAAACACCCTGGCATAGTCGTGTTGCAACTATGCAGTTATGCCCACAGGGTTGCCTGACAGTAGCTTCAGGGAAGGAAACTGCTCACACACCTGGGGATGCTATACTAACCCCAGAGGCTGTGGCAAGGGTGAAAGTCTCAGAGACCAGATTCATGGGAGTCAGCAGTGGTGCCGTAAAGGGGCAAAGGCTGAGGTAGCAACAGCGATAGCTAATTTCATCCAGAAAAATGATGCATAATTCAATCCAGAACTACATTGCTGTGACCCACTCTCCTGGGAAGAAGGTGCCTGGAAACAGGGTTGACACAATGTCCCCACTGGCATCTAAGTGGAGAAAAAATATGAACATTATTAAATACTAACACTAAGGAAGTAGCTCATTCAGCTTAATCAATTCAGTTCAGAAAAAAAAAAAACAAGCAAACGTTATCAAGAGAAGATTCTTGCTTGATGCAAACAAACTGAGGATGAAGCTGAGTGCTCTTTCCTCACCAGAGAGCCAGAACAGCAGGAGGAGAGGGAGCTAAGTTGTGTCGCCCTGTTCAAGAGGTCCCTCCTGAGGCTGATCTTTCTCAGACAGGGATAGACTCTTGGGCACAGCTACCTTGGTGAGGAGGAATAAGGCCAGGCTCCATTCTTAGAATACAGAGCACAGATCTCCTCCAAGGAGATCCAGGACACAGCCTTAAGGTGGTTGTTGTTGGTAACAGGACACTATCATTCTTTCCCAGTATTTCTAAGAGATGGTCCTCTCTTTTTAAAAATTGTGGTATTTGTTTGCCATCTAGAGGCAAGTCTTCGCCTAAGCAACTTTAGGACTTTGATTTTGTGATACTGAAAATGAATAAAAAATATAAGTAAATTTATCATAAATAATAACTTAAGCTTCATACACTGAATCTGTAAAACAATAAGGCCAACTGAAGAGTTTGAAAGGAGACTGAAGCTGGGCTCGGTGGCTCAGCCTGTAATCCCGTGCCTTTGGGAGGCTGAGGTGAGTGGATTGCCTGAGCCCGCCGGTTTGAGACCCGCCTGGGCAGTGAGACCTCATCTCTACAATAAATCAAAAAATCAGTCGGGCGTGGTAGCACGTGCCTGTAATTCCGGCTACTCGGAAGGCTGAGGCAGAAGGATCGCTGGAGCCCAGCAGGTTGAGGCTGCGGTGGCCAGGAGCAGCCACTGCACTCCAGTCTGGGTGACAGAGTGAGACTCCAACTCAAAAAAAAAAAAACCAAAAAAAAGAAAGGAGACTGAGTATGTAAAAAGACACATTTCTGAATTTCAAAGTAGGACAATTTGGATTACATGACTTTTTAAGATAACTTTTTAACATTACTTATTAAATGGTAAATGACAGCTGCAAATGAGCTATCATAAATATTATTGTACTGAAAAATTATTTTCAGGAATCATGGTAGCATAGTTTCAGATTAAAACAAACAAAATACAAAAATATGGTTTTTTCAGCAGAATCACTTAGTGGAAAATTTTTCAAAGTTGTGCTTGAGACAAAATAACATTTCTCACATATGGACAGCTTGAGCTTTCTTCAAACTTTAAGAAAAGAAGTTTACTCTCCTTTCTACTTCATGATGTTTGGGGAATGGGCATGACAGTAATATTTGTGAAGAAGGAGGAAAACTGTCTTGGGGGAGTGATATCTCCTGCCTACCTGAGTAACCTAGTGGAGCAAAGTCACCCACACCACTAAGGACACCTGCCTGCCTCTGAACTGTTACAGAGAAATATTGTCATATTAACCAATCATATGTTCAGGTTTCTTTGTAATGTCAATTTTATTTTCCCCTGAAGTTTTTGAAATCATATGTTTTCACTTTTAAAAGTATAGTCCATTGGGAAACCAGAATCAGGTAGGTTGGCTGCATGCCTTGAAATGGAGCTAACTACCTTGTGTGGGTTTGGGGCTTATCCCCTGTCCCATATCAACTCCAACTCTCAAGATCATCAGATGTTTCAATCACATGACCTTGGCATTATTTAACTCCCCATCTTTCTGCTTACACTTTGTTTTCCTCCACTGCATCCTGCAGACCCAGTGATCCATTTATTAGTGACCTTATATAACAAATCAAGTGTCTTATGTTTCTTAATTTGAGGTCTTCAGTCTGTTTGGTTTCATTATTACTTTTATCATATAACTGTTAATTCTAACAGATATGACACCTTGAAATTTTAATCACATTTGCTACAGAATCCCTTACCTTGGAATAGACAATCATCTCATATATACTTTACATCATTAGACTGCAGCAGAATTTTGTTGTTTTGTGACTTCAAACATTCTTTTATATATGTCATACTGTGTTATGACACCAAAGTGACATGAATCATTATTAGGTGTGATACAATGTTGAGCACTCTTTTAATTGGAATCTATTGAAAGCATAAGATTTCAATACATTCACAACTAAAATACATTATTTGCATTCATTGTGAGGTAGTGACTGTGTCATGTAAAAATAATGCATCTTCTAATTCTTCAAAACATTTTCTTTTGACAAAGTATTACCAAATATGTCACTTCCAAAATTGTATTTCAATTAAATATTTTAAAATCCATGAAATTTAGAAATAAAAGGAATGTCAAGTATTTATGCATTTTTCCTGTGGTATATAAGGTAAACTTCTTGTTCTACATCTTTGAGTTTCTGTTGTTTATTTTCATAGCTCACTAGAGGAATTGAAAGAACTTTCTTTTTACTAGGCAAAAGGTAATTGAGGCAAAATAAAGTCTTTTTGTCTTAATATCTTATATTTGCCATGGGTCACAAAGTCTGTTTGAATAGTCAAAAATAAAACATTTTTACCAATTGTTCTTAGTCATTCTAACCCCGAATGCTTTCTCCAACATGATGCTGGAAGGGCAGTTTAGCATAAAGAGTAGAGATAGGAAGGTAGGGAAGTGGGAAAATCACAATTACCAATATTTCCAAGAATTGTCCTGTATAAAATAACCCCAATTTGTAATTTTCAACATGAATTCCACTGTGTTGCCATGAATTTTCATATGTGGCCTGGATGTTCTGCTGACCATACTCACTTGACAAGTGTAGGCAAGACAGGGAGGATGGAGGTGAGCATTCATTCACTCTCTCTTCATCATAATTGTTTGTTCAAGGGCACTTAAACATATGATTTCTCCTACTGTTGATGCCACTCCCAGGCTGATGGGATCTTGACATGTGAAACCAGAGGTGCAGTTGAGGCTGTCATGGGCCAGAATCCTTAGCAGCAAACTTGTCCCCAGCACCGAGTTCTCCAACAACTTCCTTTTCTGCAGACTCAGAGAGCCTGCTGGGGCTACCCCCAAACAAGTGGTGCATGTGGGCAGCTGGGCCACCCAGCAGGGAGGTTTCTGTTTAGAGCTGTATCACTGTGTTAGGAGCATGTGTATCTTGCATGAAATAATAAACTCCAATATCCTCAGCCTCCTCCTTGCTGATTTTCAGTGTGAAATCAGTGCTTGACCCGCTGCCGCTGAACCTGTCTGGGACCTCAGAGGCCCAATTGGAAACCAAATAGATCAGGAGCTGTGGAGACTGGTCTGGTTTCTGCAGGAACCAAAACAAATAATATGTCCATTACTATATAAAAGGCTCTAACTAGACTAGCAGGAAATGGAGGCTGGCTCTCGAGGGGTGACAGACAAGGAGAATAGAGTCTGGGTCAACATGATATCCCCACTGGATCCTAAAATGAGTGAGAAGGACAAGTTTATATATAAATATTTTGAGCAACTTTCATTGTCCTTATGATAATAATTTAAGGTTAATCTTTTTGAAATTTTTGACTTATGTCATCAATAATAAGCATTCTAAAATGAACCAAATATTTATAATGCACAAAAGACCTTTATATTCTTCAATATCTGAATCAGAGCCCTGGTCATTGATCCTTTTAGGAATTCTTAACTATCAAGGTCAAAATATAAATTCACTTGCCTGGAGCATAGGCCACAGACTTCTAACAGATGATTGGAATAAACATGGGTGGCAGTGAGGCCCCAGAGGTCAACCTCCCATGGATTCTTCTTCTGCATCTCCCCTCCATCCTTGACAGAGACCCAGAGCATCAGCATCCCCAGGAGCTGAGGAGAAAACCTCATTCTGAGAATTTGATTGAGAAGTTCTCATCAGCCAAAGCAAGGTCAGATCTGAGCTTTTACCTCAGACTCACAAGGGAAGGTCACCTCCTAGGGACACTATGCAAATCCCCTGGTGAGTACAGTGGTGTGGGTAAAGTCAGCATTAGGAGGGTGAGGCATGTGTCTCCTGTGAGCAGTGTGATTAAAAAAAAATTCCCTTGGGAGCTGAACAATGGCTATACACAGACATGCAGAGTGAAAAATAGACATCGGAGATGCCGAAGTGTGGAAGAGTGGGAAAGTGTTGAGAAATAAAAAGACCATCTAGTGGACACAAGGATAACATGCATGTGATAGTTACCCTAAAACCCATACTTCGCCACTCTCCAGTAAATCCATGTAACCCCATGTGTACCTGTACATCCATCAAAATAAAAATGATGAAATAATATGCCACATAGAGAAAAACAGAGAGATAATGTTGAATTTACCTGTATTATGGGGAAAAGAATCTGCATCTGGAAATTTGGATCTGGGGCAAGACACATTGGTCAGGACATGCCACCTTAAGAAAGCATGAAAATGTTGACAGTGTGACAATATGGAAATTTTTGTCTAGGATGAACCTCTGGGAGGTGAGCACCATCCCGCTTCGCTGCTTCCCAGTCCATCTAGAGAAAGAAAATGCTCCATCCTCCCAAACACTACTGGGCAGAGGACCTGCAAATATAAAAGCATCTGGTGCCAATTTACAGGCTGTTATCATGACAACTGTCCAAGAATGTTTGATGCAGGTGTTAGAAGATGCCTTTCCCTGGAGCCTGGTGAGTTCGCTCTATAAGAGCATTCTGTCAAAGAGCTTGAAAGGAGAATGGCACATGTCTTATATGTATGAAAAGCCAATAGCCCAGCTTAAGGAAGAGGAAAGGGGAAAGAATCATATGCCTTAGGCAGATAATCTAAATTCCTGGTGAACAGTTGTTGATTCTGGTATAAATTCCATCCTAATTAAATCATATATACCAGATTAACCACAGAGGCCTCTTAAGGGAAGAGTTTTTCCTAGGACAATAATACAGAATGAACAAGAAATAATTTTATGTTATGGTTTCCAAAGTGGTGTTTAGGAAAAATCTTCCCACAAAATCTTCCTCGTCCTGTGAAATCAGGTCCTGTTCGGGTTTCTGAGTTCTTGTCAATCCTGAGTGGGAACCTGATTCTCCTCCTAGCCTGTATATGAGAGTTGCATCCATGAGCCCACAGTTCAAAAATGGATTCTCTATGTGAGAAGATCAAGAACTGAATCCATGGTTTTATTTCTCAGGTCATGTACTATGACTCACATTTTCCTGAGTTTTTGTGTAAAGTTGATCCCACCTCAGGAATGTCAGTGTACCACAAAACTGATCATTCTAACAGATAAACAACCTGATTATTCTTCTGTCAGTGATGTGCTCAATATTGAATTGAGCAGCTTCAGAATAACGATCCCTATTCCAAATCCCTTCAAGGTAGTTACTGTCTTATGATGGGAAATAATCTCTGGCACAACTGAAAGACTAGTGCATAATGTTATGTAATCTTGAGTAGTTTAAGAAAAAAATGTGTGTGTGATTCAAGGTGAGAGATTGTCCCTGGGTAAGAGTTGACAACAAGCCATCCACTGGGGAAGCTTCCATCTGTGAATGTGCAGGTCTCTGCATGGAATTCCTGACTCCCAAGCACCTGGGATTGAAGCTGGTCAAATTATCTCACTAACCGCAAAATTGTCATCTACTGGAGCAGAGACTCATGGACACATACTCAGATACACAGAGAGCTCCAGGAGTAAAGCCTCTGTGGATGTGCATAAGATGTTATACCTCTGAGAATTTCTAAACACATATAGGAATAGAGCTGTTTCCATGTTTGACCTTTCTAACTCTTCAGATCCTATTCTAGATACGCCTAATCAGAACTTGTTTCTGAACACTTGAATTGCCTTTACTTTTTCTTGGAAAAAAATAGGAAACAATGTTATAAAACTATGCATTGAACTATGCGATTAAGTGGCAGACTTTTTCTCTGTGGCTGCTAATCTTTCTTCAGAGTCCACTTCAACTGCACAAAGAGAACAATGTTTCTGTTTCCTCCCTGAGCATCCTGTGTCTTACATCATCCCATTTAGTTCTCACCCTTAAAAAAGGAGCCT
>NW_007134608.1:0-4002 GCF_000164805.1 Carlito syrichta | reverse complement strand
TTGCCATGAATTTTCATATGTGGCCTGGATGTTCTGCTGACCATACTCACTTGACAAGTGTAGGCAAGACAGGGAGGATGGAGGTGAGCATTCATTCACTCTCTCTTCATCATAATTGTTTGTTCAAGGGCACTTAAACATATGATTTCTCCTACTGTTGATGCCACTCCCAGGCTGATGGGATCTTGACATGTGAAACCAGAGGTGCAGTTGAGGCTGTCATGGGCCAGAATCCTTAGCAGCAAACTTGTCCCCAGCACCGAGTTCTCCAACAACTTCCTTTTCTGCAGACTCAGAGAGCCTGCTGGGGCTACCCCCAAACAAGTGGTGCATGTGGGCAGCTGGGCCACCCAGCAGGGAGGTTTCTGTTTAGAGCTGTATCACTGTGTTAGGAGCATGTGTATCTTGCATGAAATAATAAACTCCAATATCCTCAGCCTCCTCCTTGCTGATTTTCAGTGTGAAATCAGTGCTTGACCCGCTGCCGCTGAACCTGTCTGGGACCTCAGAGGCCCAATTGGAAACCAAATAGATCAGGAGCTGTGGAGACTGGTCTGGTTTCTGCAGGAACCAAAACAAATAATATGTCCATTACTATATAAAAGGCTCTAACTAGACTAGCAGGAAATGGAGGCTGGCTCTCGAGGGGTGACAGACAAGGAGAATAGAGTCTGGGTCAACATGATATCCCCACTGGATCCTAAAATGAGTGAGAAGGACAAGTTTATATATAAATATTTTGAGCAACTTTCATTGTCCTTATGATAATAATTTAAGGTTAATCTTTTTGAAATTTTTGACTTATGTCATCAATAATAAGCATTCTAAAATGAACCAAATATTTATAATGCACAAAAGACCTTTATATTCTTCAATATCTGAATCAGAGCCCTGGTCATTGATCCTTTTAGGAATTCTTAACTATCAAGGTCAAAATATAAATTCACTTGCCTGGAGCATAGGCCACAGACTTCTAACAGATGATTGGAATAAACATGGGTGGCAGTGAGGCCCCAGAGGTCAACCTCCCATGGATTCTTCTTCTGCATCTCCCCTCCATCCTTGACAGAGACCCAGAGCATCAGCATCCCCAGGAGCTGAGGAGAAAACCTCATTCTGAGAATTTGATTGAGAAGTTCTCATCAGCCAAAGCAAGGTCAGATCTGAGCTTTTACTACAGACTCACAAGGGAAGGTCACCTCCTAGGGACACTATGCAAATCCCCTGGTGAGTACAGTGGTGTGGGTAAAGTCAGCATTAGAGGGTGAGGCATGTGTCTCCTGTGAGCAGTGTGATTAAAAAAAAATTCCCTTGGGAGCTGAACAATGGCTATACACAGACATGCAGAGTGAAAAATAGACATCGGAGATGCCGAAGTGTGGAAGAGTGGGAAAGTGTTGAGAAATAAAAAGACCATCTAGTGGACACAAGGATAACATGCATGTGATAGTTACCCTAAAACCCATACTTCGCCACTCTCCAGTAAATCCATGTAACCCCATGTGTACCTGTACATCCATCAAAATAAAAATGATGAAATAATATGCCACATAGAGAAAAACAGACAGATAATGTTGAATTTACCTGTATTATGGGGAAAAGAATCTGCATCTGGAAATTTGGATCTGGGGCAAGACACATTGGTCAGGACATGCCACCTTAAGAAAGCATGAAAATGTTGACAGTGTGACAATATGGAAATTTTTGTCTAGGATGAACCTCTGGGAGGTGAGCACCATCCCGCTTCGCTGCTTCCCAGTCCATCTAGAGAAAGAAAATGCTCCATCCTCCCAAACACTACTGGGCAGAGGACCTGCAAATATAAAAGCATCTGGTGCCAATTTACAGGCTGTTATCATGACAACTGTCCAAGAATGTTTGATGCAGGTGTTAGAAGATGCCTTTCCCTGGAGCCTGGTGAGTTCGCTCTATAAGAGCATTCTGTCAAAGAGCTTGAAAGGAGAATGGCACATGTCTTATATGTATGAAAAGCCAATAGCCCAGCTTAAGGAAGAGGAAAGGGGAAAGAATCATATGCCTTAGGCAGATAATCTAAATTCCTGGTGAACAGTTGTTGATTCTGGTATAAATTCCATCCTAATTAAATCATATATACCAGATTAACCACAGAGGCCTCTTAAGGGAAGAGTTTTTCCTAGGACAATAATACAGAATGAACAAGAAATAATTTTATGTTATGGTTTCCAAAGTGGTGTTTAGGAAAAATCTTCCCACAAAATCTTCCTCGTCCTGTGAAATCAGGTCCTGTTCGGGTTTCTGAGTTCTTGTCAATCCTGAGTGGGAACCTGATTCTCCTCCTAGCCTGTATATGAGAGTTGCATCCATGAGCCCACAGTTCAAAAATGGATTCTCTATGTGAGAAGATCAAGAACTGAATCCATGGTTTTATTTCTCAGGTCATGTACTATGACTCACATTTTCCTGAGTTTTTGTGTAAAGTTGATCCCACCTCAGGAATGTCAGTGTACCACAAAACTGATCATTCTAACAGATAAACAACCTGATTATTCTTCTGTCAGTGATGTGCTCAATATTGAATTGAGCAGCTTCAGAATAACGATCCCTATTCCAAATCCCTTCAAGGTAGTTACTGTCTTATGATGGGAAATAATCTCTGGCACAACTGAAAGACTAGTGCATAATGTTATGTAATCTTGAGTAGTTTAAGAAAAAAATGTGTGTGTGATTCAAGGTGAGAGATTGTCCCTGGGTAAGAGTTGACAACAAGCCATCCCACTGGGGAAGCTTCCATCTGTGAATGTGCAGGTCTCTGCATGGAATTCCTGACTCCCAAGCACCTGGGATTGAAGCTGGTCAAATTATCTCACTAACCGCAAAATTGTCATCTACTGGAGCAGAGACTCATGGACACATACTCAGATACACAGAGAGCTCCAGGAGTAAAGCCTCTGTGGATGTGCATAAGATGTTATACCTCTGAGAATTTCTAAACACATATAGGAATAGAGCTGTTTCCATGTTTGACCTTTCTAACTCTTCAGATCCTATTCTAGATACGCCTAATCAGAACTTGTTTCTGAACACTTGAATTGCCTTTACTTTTTCTTGGAAAAAAATAGGAAACAATGTTATAAAACTATGCATTGAACTATGCGATTAAGTGGCAGACTTTTTCTCTGTGGCTGCTAATCTTTCTTCAGAGTCCACTTCAACTGCACAAAGAGAACAATGTTTCTGTTTCCTCCCTGAGCATCCTGTGTCTTACATCATCCCATTTAGTTCTCACCCTTAAAAAAGGAGCCTCTTTCCTCAAAAGAGGATTTCCATAGTTTGCTGGGAAGGTTAATAACTGGTTTTTCACCATTTAAATGTGAAATTCATCTTTTGAACTTATAATAAAACCTGACATACTTAAGAAATGGGAGAGGAGATCTCAAGAAGATTCTGGGGATTGAATAGGTATTTTAACCTTTTAAATTGTACTTGAAACTGCCTTTGATTTGAGAATTTGTATACATATACCAAGATAACAAAGGAAAATAACTTTTTTACTTTTAATTTAAATAAATAGAAACTTTCCTGTGGAAAAATTGAGACTGTAGTTTGAGAAATTTCATACTCATACCTTTTTTTATACTAAACAGCTTCCAGAGTCAATAAAATACTTACAGTATTTTAAATACTGCAATTTTAAGACTCTCAGGAAAAACAGAGATCAAATTAAATGATTTAAACTGATTTTTAAATCACCTGAAATTCTCTTTCAACCTCTCCCTTTAATGCTTGTTAATAAAAATCAAGTATTCAAAATTAGAAGCAGACAAGAGTAAAATGAATCATTTAGTGTCAATTTCTTGTCTTATAGCAACAACAAGAACAACAATATTATGGTGTCTGCATGACAACTGGAAACGGTGACTCTGCCTATGAAGCTTTATGTCATAGTAGTGAATTTCACTTTCACTTGATCCTTCCTGGCCAGGAAGCTCACATCACTCAAAGTGCAAATGCTCTATGAAG
>NW_007134607.1:0-6515 GCF_000164805.1 Carlito syrichta | reverse complement strand
TCATCTTTTGAACTTATAATAAAACCTGACATACTTAAGAAATGGGAGAGGAGATCTCAAGAAGATTCTGGGGATTGAATAGGTATTTTAACCTTTTAAATTGTACTTGAAACTGCCTTTGATTTGAGAATTTGTATACATATACCAAGATAACAAAGGAAAATAACTTTTTTACTTTTAATTTAAATAAATAGAAACTTTCCTGTGGAAAAATTGAGACTGTAGTTTGAGAAATTTCATACTCATACCTTTTTTTATACTAAACAGCTTCCAGAGTCAATAAAATACTTACAGTATTTTAAATACTGCAATTTTAAGACTCTCAGGAAAAACAGAGATCAAATTAAATGATTTAAACTGATTTTTAAATCACCTGAAATTCTCTTTCAACCTCTCCCTTTAATGCTTGTTAATAAAAATCAAGTATTCAAAATTAGAAGCAGACAAGAGTAAAATGAATCATTTAGTGTCAATTTCTTGTCTTATAGCAACAACAAGAACAACAATATTATGGTGTCTGCATGACAACTGGAAACGGTGACTCTGCCTATGAAGCTTTATGTCATAGTAGTGAATTTCACTTTCACTTGATCCTTCCTGGCCAGGAAGCTCACATCACTCAAAGTGCAAATGCTCTATGAAGTGCCAATTGCTCTCACCATTCGTACTTACAGAAATTGGCTTTTCTAAAATATCTCCAAACAAGAGAATGAAAGAGCAGTAATAGCATATAACAAATAAAATGATAATTCCAACCACCCAGGAGCAACCAGGGGATAACATTTACAATTTAAAAAGGGAACTATAGTCATGATCTATTCTTAGACAGTTACTTGACTGAATTTACTTATATTTAATATTCTTAACTTGGTAAATTAGAAACATCCTCAACTCAAAATCTTTTTGTATTCTGGAATAATATTGCAGTCCTAGATGAAATTTAAATTGAATATGAAAATTAATAATCAGTTATCCCAAGAAAGTAGGTGTACAAAAATTATCTGTACAAGGCAAAAGTAAAAGAAAAGTATTTTTAGTTTATGGAAAATTAAAGCAAATATTAGCTAGTCAGTAGTAATCCCCTTCAGCATGAAAAGTGTCTTATCTTTCTGGTTTTATGCTAAAGTATTGCATTTCAGTAAAAGTAATTTATCTTGGGTTCAAACAAATTCATAATGCTTGTAATAACAATACAACTTACTTGGAACACATAGGGGGAAATAGAAATAATTAAAAAGCTGTTATAAAATTTATCCCCATGTTGACATGTGCAGAGAGATCAGGAGAGAGAGGCACAATTTGCATAACTACATGTATAGCATAAAATTTGTAATGTGATAGAGAAATTCAGAAAAAACTTTTGACCAGAGGTTGGAATAGGATAAACATTTCTATAGAAAATTTGACTTGAACTCCCTAGTGAATTATTGACAGAAGGACTAGAAGAAATTAGCTGCTAAGAAATGAGAATATCACAGAGTTAAATGTTGTATACTCCTCATTAGAGAGCCAATCCAGAGACTGCGCCAAGACAAAGAGAATTACTATAAAATTACCTTGAACTTCTTGTGGCTGCTTGGTTATATTCTGGCGGTAGTTGGAAGGTCGATTGCTGGTGTTGCTGGTATTGCATTGCACTTTGGATTTCTGGACCTTCGGCTCTGTATCTATAATTAATGGCACTAAATAGTTTCCCAATTGCTAAGTTAGCTATAGTGTGTGCTCCATAAAGAGGGAAATAATTCAAATTATGAATGAGAAGAATACATATACCATTCCGATGTGTTTAATAAAATCAAGATGCTCCAAGAAGGCCTTTTTGAGTTCTGGAGGCAGCACATTACATACCATAGATACTAGTCTGATCCACAGGTGACATGGAAGTCTCCCATCCTTGAGGGAGGCCCAGGGAGAAATAAGGCTCTGCAGCAAGTCCAACCTGCACTGCACACAGCCCCGACAGTTGAACCAATGCAGATGTAGAAGACTTGGACAGCACTAGCAACCATCTGGACAAAACTGGAATTTAGGGTACACTCTGCCAAACCACAGCGGATTTGATGATATTTTCAAAACATTTGCTAAGACGCATCATATTTTGCGCCACAAGATATGGCAACAAAAGTAACTGGATTCAAATCATACAAAATAAATTTTGAGAAACAAAGACAACTGCATAAAATTTAGCAACAGAAAGTTATCAAAAATTCAATTATTTGGAAACTAAGAAATATTCTACTAAATAAAACTTGGGACAAAAGAGAAACAAAAATGGAAATTGCAACATATTTTGAACTGAAATAAAATATCACTAATCCAAACTTGTGGAATGTAAAAGATCAGTGAATTTAGAGACTCGATAGATAGCAATATTCATACATTTTAGTCATGTAACTTTTCTAAATCAATGACTTGAGTCTGCCATCATGTCATACTAGTAAAAGATCAATTTATTCACAAGGGTCTTTTACTCTTGGAAATATGGGAAGGTGTTGAGCACATGTCTAAGTTTGCAGCATTGTACTCATAACAGTGAAGAAATAAAAACAATTGTTAGCACCTTCACAAGAGATAAATTTGAAAGTGAATGGGCACAGTAATTGCTCAGAGAGAATTGGGAGACAGAGAATGTCAACATAGGATTATTATGTGATATTAGTGTGGACTGTATATGTGTGAAACTCCTGGGGACTTTGAGTCATTCAAAAGTCAAAAATCATAGAATGCAGGCAGCTTAAAATTTTTCTGTCAGTAGGTATGGGGTCATTACACTGTAGGGTTCCAGGAATCCCTGCTCTACATGAATGATTATGAGACTAAAAGTCAATAGAATTTTGGTTGGTTGTGTGTTCCCACGTGTGAAAATAGACTCTGAAGACTTGTCATTCTTTGCATATTACAAATCACTATATGTATGTGTGTGTATACATATTTCTTTGTTACTTTATATTTGGTTTGTCTAAGAATGCAAGTTAAATTGTATCTACTATGAAGTCCATAATCTTAGAATCTAATCTTAGAAAATCACTCTACTGCAACTTATTTCCCTAAATTAAAATCAGGAATCTCTTAACCTGTGGGTTTAAACATTATTTTACTTTCATCATACCATTCCATGTCAGGTACCTGACACTCTCATTATTAATTCAAAAATAGTATTAGGGTACTATTTTAAAATGTTACTATGGAAATTATCTATATTCTATACTACCAGAGTACCAACCATGTATTGTGAAACTAATGCATTGATATACTGTTTTGAAAACATTTTATTTTTTATGACAATATAGTACCAACATAATTACTCTAAAACCTTATTTAAGTTAAATGAAAGGAAACTTTATTTGTACAATGCTACAGGAACAGAATAGACTAAACAAATGCTGTAAGTTATAAAAGTTAAAATAACAAAATATGAAAGTTATATATTAATGACATCAGAAAGCAAAGGAAAAACTAAGGAGTCAATGCTCTAAAATTCCAGAGTGAAAAGAATCATTTGTCTTTGAGCTGATGTTTACCTAAATTTTTGTCCTCCTGTCATATTTGCCAAATTTGCATTTGGCCACAAGTTCTGACCTGGCACAGTCAGTGGAGCACATCTGGAAAAGAGAACCTGACTGAGCCTCAATGATTACATAGTACAGCCTCTAAGAAATGGCCAGTGTTCTCCATGGAGCATATGCAGGGGTCTCAGTCAGCAGGCAGCATAGTGGTTCTAAACTAGGAGAGATATCTCCCCTACTTAAGCTGCTGGCCCTAATACTCAAGGATGCATAGGCCATTCTTCATACATGTTTGAATCACAGTCATCAGTGTCCATCCCCACTGCTCCCTTCTGGGTAACATATCATTACATGTTACATTACCTCTCCTTGACTGGTGGCCTCTGCAGAACCTGCTCTTGGGACAGAATGAATTTCAGAAGCTCTACTCAGCTGTGTTGGGTTAACTAGGACTGAGTAACATGACCTCAGATCTCTTTGCACAGGAATTTCACTAAAAACTTTGATGATTACAGACATAAATACCTTCTTGAAGAATGACCTTTTCTTGACAGTTGCACAGGTTGGGCACAGAAAAACAGGCAGTGGTGCCTTCAACTCTGTGGTTCCTCATAAGAAAGACATCTGACTTCCTTCTGGGTTCATGTCATCAACTTCTATCTCTCTGCCATCCACAACGCCAGTCACCATAAGCCAGATCAATTGACCAATGATTGACCTTTGCCATATTCCTGTCACACTCCCACTTCTAAAGTTTGCACTACCTTAAATTCTTAACTTTCAGAAATAAAAATTTAACTGCACTCTGGGTTTTTCCAGTGGTCTATGAAAAAAAAAAACAAACCTACGCTCTATGTCTTCTAGTATATGCTTTTTATTTTATTTTTGAAATCAGCTTTTGGGATTTCAAGAATTTTTTGCTATCAGCAAGAGGAAATTGTGGCTATCAAAAGAGTTTTAGCATTAGGATTTTATATCTGTAACCAATACTCATTTACCAAGATTTTTGCTACTTGTCTTCAGTCAGCTTATGCCAATCAGGACTGTTGCAGCTGGTAGGGACATAAATTGGTGATACCTGATGCATGGCCGAGGCACTGACAGGTCAGAGTTCTGAGCTACAAATGATTCCCTTGTTCTCTAGCATCTTCCTCTTACACAGACTCAGAGAACCTGCTGAGCTGCTCATCAGACAAGTAGCCTATGTGGGCAGCTGGGCCACCCAGCAAGGAGATTTCTGTTCGGAGCTGTATCACTGTGGCAGGAGTATGTGTAGCTTGCATGCAATAATAAACCCCAATATGCTCAACCTCCACCCTGCTGATTTTCAGCGCAAAATCAGTGCCTGACCCACTGCTCCTAAACCTGTCTGGGACTCCAGAGTACTGACTGGAAACCAAATAGATAAGGACCTGTGGAGACTGGCCTGGCTTCTGCAGGTACCAATTCAAATAGGTGTTTCTATTACTATGCAGGAGGTTCTGACTAAAACTGCATGAAATGGAGGCCAGCTCTCCAAGGGTGATGAGCAGGGAGGGTAGAGTATGGGTTAACACAATCTCCCACTGGATCCTGAAATAATAAGAGAGAAATGCAGGATTATGTGTAAACATTGTCAACCATTTTCTAATTTCCTTTATTAAACTTATTTCAGACAGTATCATCTGTACTGGTATGTATGTGATTTTGATTCATACTCCAAGAATTTTCCACCTCAACAAAGATCCCAAGAAATGCAAGGCACAATAGGGTCAAAAAGTTCCCTATATCATTCCCCTCTTTCTGTCAGTCTTCACAAGAGCACAAGTCCTTGGTCTTTCTAGAATATTCCTATCTGTTACAGATGTAAACATCACAAGTCCCATTCTGGAGCACAGAAAAAGCACATCTAACCTGTGGACACAACACATATGGGAAGCAACAATGTCCCCAGAACCCACCCTCCCACTCCATTCTCCTTTCTCATCTCCCTGTCTTTACCAGGGACACAGATCATCATCATTCCCAGGAACTGGGCAGGGGTTCTCATTTTGGGAATTAAATCAAGGAGTCCTGATCAATCAAAGCAAGGTCAGAAGGGAGCTTTTATCTCAGACTCACAAGGGAAGGTTCTCCTTAGGGGACACCATGCAAATCCCCTGGTGGGTACAGTGGTGTGGAAAGAGCCAATGGGATGATGAGAGTTTCTCTTGTGAGCAAGTGACTTAAATATCTTCTTTATTTGGTAGGAAATCAATAAAGATAAATCTATCCTGCCTGAGTGGGATACATTTAAATGCTGTAGTTTTGTTTTCTCCAATACATTTCTTGGGATTTTTTTAAAGCAATTTTCCAGGCACATTTTATACTTCCAATTAATAAAATTGAGTTTCCATAAATGTATGATGATTCTTATTTGTTCATGTTTGTTCAAAAGAAGTCATATTTGACTTTTCAATTTTTTATTAATAATTGAAATAAAACTTACAGAATAAAGAGCAGAAACCTTAAACATGGAACTGAGTAAAAAATTTTTTAAGAGATGGGGCAAGATGGCGAAGGCATAGGTGAACTGGTGAGATTCTCTGAACGTGAGTTCCCAAAAAGGCTATCACTTTGCTACCCCCATCCCCCAGCCCACCACCAACCGCGCTGGGGTCAGGCCCGGGAACTTCAGTCCCACGCAAGGCCAGATATTGTACCCCTCCCCCCACTGCTGCCATTCTACTCGTGTGTGGAGGTCTCCGGTCCCAGCCCCCTCCAGATCCCTCCCCGGCTGCATTGTCTCCAGCCCGGGCACCCGGCATCAAGCCGCCGGTCACACAGGGAGGCTCTGGGCACCCGCCCCTCAGAGACGCTGGTTCCATTTCTGGCTGAAGTCCTCTGTAGGGTCCCAGCGCCACTCTCGCTGTTTAGAGCCTGCCCTTTGGAACTTTGGAGCTCTGGAACTCCGGGTCCACCCTGGCTGAGGCACTCAGCGTGAGACCCCAAATCAGAGGACCCAGACAAGCGGAGAGAAAAACAGACCTG
>NW_007134606.1:0-677 GCF_000164805.1 Carlito syrichta | reverse complement strand
GGGCAAGATGGCGACGGCATAGGTGAACTGGTGAGATTCTCTGAACGTGAGTTCCCAAAAAGGCTATCACTTCGCTACCCCCATCCCCCAGCCCACCACCAACCACGCTGGGGTCAGGCCCGGGAACTTCAGTCCCACGCAAGGCCAGATATTGCGCCCCTCCCCCCACTGCTGCTGTTCTACTCGTGTGTGGAAGTCTCCGGTCCCAGCACCCTCCAGATCCCTCCCGGGCTGCATTGTCTCCAGCCCGGGCACCCGGCATCAAGCCGCCGGTCACACAGGGAGGCTCTGGGCACCCGCCCCTCAGAGACGCTGGTTCCATTTCTGGCTGAAGTCCTCTGTAAGGTCCCAGCACCACTCTCACTGTTTAGAGCCTGCCCTTTGGAACTTTGGAGCTCTGGAACTCCGGGTCCACTCTGGCTGAGGCACTCAGCGTGAGACCCCAAATCAGAGGACCCAGACAAGCGGAGAGAAAAACAGACCTGCTTAAACTGCCTTGCCATTCTCCAGGCAGAGACTTCCATTGCCCTGCCCACCTATCAACAAACTTTACCTCATTTCCTAAAGCCAGGTATTGCAGCGTGCGGGGAAGTTTTGGGTCCCTGCTCCCTCCAGCTCTCTCCCCTGACCCGGCACCCGGCACTGCCGGGGCACATGGAGGCTCTGAGCGCCCGCCC
>NW_007134605.1:0-7000 GCF_000164805.1 Carlito syrichta | reverse complement strand
TCATCTTTTGAACTTATAATAAAACCTGACATACTTAAGAAATGGGAGAGGAGATCTCAAGAAGATTCTGGGGATTGAATAGGTATTTTAACCTTTTAAATTGTACTTGAAACTGCCTTTGATTTGAGAATTTGTATACATATACCAAGATAACAAAGGAAAATAACTTTTTTACTTTTAATTTAAATAAATAGAAACTTTCCTGTGGAAAAATTGAGACTGTAGTTTGAGAAATTTCATACTCATACCTTTTTTTATACTAAACAGCTTCCAGAGTCAATAAAATACTTACAGTATTTTAAATACTGCAATTTTAAGACTCTCAGGAAAAACAGAGATCAAATTAAATGATTTAAACTGATTTTTAAATCACCTGAAATTCTCTTTCAACCTCTCCCTTTAATGCTTGTTAATAAAAATCAAGTATTCAAAATTAGAAGCAGACAAGAGTAAAATGAATCATTTAGTGTCAATTTCTTGTCTTATAGCAACAACAAGAACAACAATATTATGGTGTCTGCATGACAACTGGAAACGGTGACTCTGCCTATGAAGCTTTATGTCATAGTAGTGAATTTCACTTTCACTTGATCCTTCCTGGCCAGGAAGCTCACATCACTCAAAGTGCAAATGCTCTATGAAGTGCCAATTGCTCTCACCATTCGTACTTACAGAAATTGGCTTTTCTAAAATATCTCCAAACAAGAGAATGAAAGAGCAGTAATAGCATATAACAAATAAAATGATAATTCCAACCACCCAGGAGCAACCAGGGGATAACATTTACAATTTAAAAAGGGAACTATAGTCATGATCTATTCTTAGACAGTTACTTGACTGAATTTACTTATATTTAATATTCTTAACTTGGTAAATTAGAAACATCCTCAACTCAAAATCTTTTTGTATTCTGGAATAATATTGCAGTCCTAGATGAAATTTAAATTGAATATGAAAATTAATAATCAGTTATCCCAAGAAAGTAGGTGTACAAAAATTATCTGTACAAGGCAAAAGTAAAAGAAAAGTATTTTTAGTTTATGGAAAATTAAAGCAAATATTAGCTAGTCAGTAGTAATCCCCTTCAGCATGAAAAGTGTCTTATCTTTCTGGTTTTATGCTAAAGTATTGCATTTCAGTAAAAGTAATTTATCTTGGGTTCAAACAAATTCATAATGCTTGTAATAACAATACAACTTACTTGGAACACATAGGGGGAAATAGAAATAATTAAAAAGCTGTTATAAAATTTATCCCCATGTTGACATGTGCAGAGAGATCAGGAGAGAGAGGCACAATTTGCATAACTACATGTATAGCATAAAATTTGTAATGTGATAGAGAAATTCAGAAAAAACTTTTGACCAGAGGTTGGAATAGGATAAACATTTCTATAGAAAATTTGACTTGAACTCCCTAGTGAATTATTGACAGAAGGACTAGAAGAAATTAGCTGCTAAGAAATGAGAATATCACAGAGTTAAATGTTGTATACTCCTCATTAGAGAGCCAATCCAGAGACTGCGCCAAGACAAAGAGAATTACTATAAAATTACCTTGAACTTCTTGTGGCTGCTTGGTTATATTCTGGCGGTAGTTGGAAGGTCGATTGCTGGTGTTGCTGGTATTGCATTGCACTTTGGATTTCTGGACCTTCGGCTCTGTATCTATAATTAATGGCACTAAATAGTTTCCCAATTGCTAAGTTAGCTATAGTGTGTGCTCCATAAAGAGGGAAATAATTCAAATTATGAATGAGAAGAATACATATACCATTCCGATGTGTTTAATAAAATCAAGATGCTCCAAGAAGGCCTTTTTGAGTTCTGGAGGCAGCACATTACATACCATAGATACTAGTCTGATCCACAGGTGACATGGAAGTCTCCCATCCTTGAGGGAGGCCCAGGGAGAAATAAGGCTCTGCAGCAAGTCCAACCTGCACTGCACACAGCCCCGACAGTTGAACCAATGCAGATGTAGAAGACTTGGACAGCACTAGCAACCATCTGGACAAAACTGGAATTTAGGGTACACTCTGCCAAACCACAGCGGATTTGATGATATTTTCAAAACATTTGCTAAGACGCATCATATTTTGCGCCACAAGATATGGCAACAAAAGTAACTGGATTCAAATCATACAAAATAAATTTTGAGAAACAAAGACAACTGCATAAAATTTAGCAACAGAAAGTTATCAAAAATTCAATTATTTGGAAACTAAGAAATATTCTACTAAATAAAACTTGGGACAAAAGAGAAACAAAAATGGAAATTGCAACATATTTTGAACTGAAATAAAATATCACTAATCCAAACTTGTGGAATGTAAAAGATCAGTGAATTTAGAGACTCGATAGATAGCAATATTCATACATTTTAGTCATGTAACTTTTCTAAATCAATGACTTGAGTCTGCCATCATGTCATACTAGTAAAAGATCAATTTATTCACAAGGGTCTTTTACTCTTGGAAATATGGGAAGGTGTTGAGCACATGTCTAAGTTTGCAGCATTGTACTCATAACAGTGAAGAAATAAAAACAATTGTTAGCACCTTCACAAGAGATAAATTTGAAAGTGAATGGGCAGAGTAATTGCTCAGAGAGAATTGGGAGACAGAGAATGTCAACATAGGATTATTATGTGATATTAGTGTGGACTGTATATGTGTGAAACTCCTGGGGACTTTGAGTCATTCAAAAGTCAAAAATCATAGAATGCAGGCAGCTTAAAATTTTTCTGTCAGTAGGTATGGGGTCATTACACTGTAGGGTTCCAGGAATCCCTGCTCTACATGAATGATTATGAGACTAAAAGTCAATAGAATTTTGGTTGGTTGTGTGTTCCCACGTGTGAAAATAGACTCTGAAGACTTGTCATTCTTTGCATATTACAAATCACTATATGTATGTGTGTGTATACATATTTCTTTGTTACTTTATATTTGGTTTGTCTAAGAATGCAAGTTAAATTGTATCTACTATGAAGTCCATAATCTTAGAATCTAATCTTAGAAAATCACTCTACTGCAACTTATTTCCCTAAATTAAAATCAGGAATCTCTTAACCTGTGGGTTTAAACATTATTTTACTTTCATCATACCATTCCATGTCAGGTACCTGACACTCTCATTATTAATTCAAAAATAGTATTAGGGTACTATTTTAAAATGTTACTATGGAAATTATCTATATTCTATACTACCAGAGTACCAACCATGTATTGTGAAACTAATGCATTGATATACTGTTTTGAAAACATTTTATTTTTTATGACAATATAGTACCAACATAATTACTCTAAAACCTTATTTAAGTTAAATGAAAGGAAACTTTATTTGTACAATGCTACAGGAACAGAATAGACTAAACAAATGCTGTAAGTTATAAAAGTTAAAATAACAAAATATGAAAGTTATATATTAATGACATCAGAAAGCAAAGGAAAAACTAAGGAGTCAATGCTCTAAAATTCCAGAGTGAAAAGAATCATTTGTCTTTGAGCTGATGTTTACCTAAATTTTTGTCCTCCTGTCATATTTGCCAAATTTGCATTTGGCCACAAGTTCTGACCTGGCACAGTCAGTGGAGCACATCTGGAAAAGAGAACCTGACTGAGCCTCAATGATTACATAGTACAGCCTCTAAGAAATGGCCAGTGTTCTCCATGGAGCATATGCAGGGGTCTCAGTCAGCAGGCAGCATAGTGGTTCTAAACTAGGAGAGATATCTCCCCTACTTAAGCTGCTGGCCCTAATACTCAAGGATGCATAGGCCATTCTTCATACATGTTTGAATCACAGTCATCAGTGTCCATCCCCACTGCTCCCTTCTGGGTAACATATCATTACATGTTACATTACCTCTCCTTGACTGGTGGCCTCTGCAGAACCTGCTCTTGGGACAGAATGAATTTCAGAAGCTCTACTCAGCTGTGTTGGGTTAACTAGGACTGAGTAACATGACCTCAGATCTCTTTGCACAGGAATTTCACTAAAACTTTGATGATTACAGACATAAATACCTTCTTGAAGAATGACCTTTTCTTGACAGTTGCACAGGTTGGGCACAGAAAAACAGGCAGTGGTGCCTTCAACTCTGTGGTTCCTCATAAGAAAGACATCTGACTTCCTTCTGGGTTCATGTCATCAACTTCTATCTCCTCTGCCATCCACAACCCCAGTCACCATAAGCCAAGATCAATTGACCAATGATTGACCTTTGCCATATTCCTGTCACACTCCCACTTCTAAAGTTTGCACTACCTTAAATTCTTAACTTTCAGAAATAAAAATTTAACTGCACTCTGGGTTTTTCCAGTGGTCTATGAAAAAAAAAAACAAACCTACGCTCTATGTCTTCTAGTATATGCTTTTTATTTTATTTTTGAAATCAGCTTTTGGGATTTCAAGAATTTTTTGCTATCAGCAAGAGGAAATTGTGGCTATCAAAAGAGTTTTAGCATTAGGATTTTATATCTGTAACCAATACTCATTTACCAAGATTTTTGCTACTTGTCTTCAGTCAGCTTATGCCAATCAGGACTGTTGCAGCTGGTAGGGACATAAATTGGTGATACCTGATGCATGGCCGAGGCACTGACAGGTCAGAGTTCTGAGCTACAAATGATTCCCTTGTTCTCTAGCATCTTCCTCTTACACAGACTCAGAGAACCTGCTGAGCTGCTCATCAGACAAGTAGCCTATGTGGGCAGCTGGGCCACCCAGCAAGGAGATTTCTGTTCGGAGCTGTATCACTGTGGCAGGAGTATGTGTAGCTTGCATGCAATAATAAACCCCAATATGCTCAACCTCCACCCTGCTGATTTTCAGCGCAAAATCAGTGCCTGACCCACTGCTCCTAAACCTGTCTGGGACTCCAGAGTACTGACTGGAAACCAAATAGATAAGGACCTGTGGAGACTGGCCTGGCTTCTGCAGGTACCAATTCAAATAGGTGTTTCTATTACTATGCAGGAGGTTCTGACTAAAACTGCATGAAATGGAGGCCAGCTCTCCAAGGGTGATGAGCAGGGAGGGTAGAGTATGGGTTAACACAATCTCCCACCGGATCCTGAAATAATAAGAGAGAAATGCAGGATTATGTGTAAACATTGTCAACCATTTTCTAATTTCCTTTATTAAACTTATTTCAGACAGTATCATCTGTACTGGTATGTATGTGATTTTGATTCATACTCCAAGAATTTTCCACCTCAACAAAGATCCCAAGAAATGCAAGGCACAATAGGGTCAAAAAGTTCCCTATATCATTCCCCTCTTTCTGTCAGTCTTCACAAGAGCACAAGTCCTTGGTCTTTCTAGAATATTCCTATCTGTTACAGATGTAAACATCACAAGTCCCATTCTGGAGCACAGAAAAAGCACATCTAACCTGTGGACACAACACATATGGGAAGCAACAATGTCCCCAGAACCCACCCTCCCACTCCATTCTCCTTTCTCATCTCCCTGTCTTTACCAGGGACACAGATCATCATCATTCCCAGGAACTGGGCAGGGGTTCTCATTTTGGGAATTAAATCAAGGAGTCCTGATCAATCAAAGCAAGGTCAGAAGGGAGCTTTTATCTCAGACTCACAAGGGAAGGTTCTCCTTAGGGGACACCATGCAAATCCCCTGGTGGGTACAGTGGTGTGGAAAGAGCCAATGGGATGATGAGAGTTTCTCTTGTGAGCAAGTGACTTAAATATCTTCTTTATTTGGTAGGAAATCAATAAAGATAAATCTATCCTGCCTGAGTGGGATACATTTAAATGCTGTAGTTTTGTTTTCTCCAATACATTTCTTGGGATTTTTTTAAAGCAATTTTCCAGGCACATTTTATACTTCCAATTAATAAAATTGAGTTTCCATAAATGTATGATGATTCTTATTTGTTCATGTTTGTTCAAAAGAAGTCATATTTGACTTTTCAATTTTTTATTAATAATTGAAATAAAACTTACAGAATAAAGAGCAGAAACCTTAAACATGCAACTGAGTAAAAAATTTTTTAAGAGACGGGGCAAGATGGTGACGGCATAGGTGAACTGGTGAGATTCTCTGAATGTGAGTTCCCAAAAAGGCTATCACTTCGCTACCCCCATCCCCCAGCCCACCACCAACCGCGCTGGGGTCAGGCCCGGGAACTTCAGTCCCACGCAAGGCCAGATATTGCGCCCCTCCCCCCACTGCTGCCGTTCTACTCGTGTGTGGAAGTCTCCGGTCCCAGCCCCCTCCAGATCCCTCCCCGGCTGCATTGTCTCCAGCCCGGGCACCCGGCATCAAGCCGCCGGTCACACAGGGAGGCTCTGGGCACCCGCCCTTCAGAGACGCTGGTTCCATTTCTGGCTGAAGTCCTCTGTAGGGTCCCAGGGCCACTCTCGCTGTTTAGAGCCTGCCCTTTGGAACTTTGGAGCTCTGGAACTCCGGGTCCACCCTGGCTGAGGCACTCAGCGTGAGACCCCAAATCAGAGGACCCAGACAAGCGGAGAGAAAAACAGACCTGCTTAAACTGCCTTGCCATTCTCCAGGCAGAGACTTCCATTGCCCTGCCCACCTATCAACAAACTTTACCTCATTTCCTAAGGCCAGGTATTGCAGCGTGCGGGGAAGTTTTGGGTCCCTGCTCCCTCCAGCTCTCTCCCCTGGCCCAGCACCCGGCACCGCCGGTGGCACAGGGAGGCTCTGAGCGCCCGCCCCTCAGAGACACCGGTTCCATTACTGGCTGAAGTCCTCTGTAGAGTCCCAGCACCACTCTTGCCGTTTAGAGCCTGCCCTTTGGAACTTTGGAGCTCTGGAACTCCGGGTCCACCCTGGCTGAGGCACTCAGCGTGAGACCCCAAACCAGAGGACCCAGACAAGCGGAGAAAAACAGATCTGCTTAAACTGCCTTGCCATTCTCCAGGCAGAGACTTCCATTGCCCTGCCCACCTATCAACAAACTTTACCTCATTTCCTAAGGCCAGGTATTGCAGCGTGCGGGGAAGTTT
>NW_007134604.1:0-816 GCF_000164805.1 Carlito syrichta | reverse complement strand
CATTGTCTCCAGCCCGGGCACCCGGCATCAAGCCGCCGGTCACACAGGGAGGCTCTGGGCACCCGCCCCTCAGAGACGCTGGTTCCATTTCTGGCTGAAGTCCTCTGTAGGTTCCCAGCACCACTCTCGCTGTTTAGAGCCTGCCCTTTGGAACTTTGGAGCTCTGGAACTCCGGGTCCACCCTGGCTGAGGCACTCAGCATGAGACCCCAAATCAGAGGACCCAGACAAGCGGAGAAAAACAGACCTGCTTAAACTGCCTTGCCATTCTCCAGGCAGAGACTTCCATTGCCCTGCCCACCTATCAACAAACTTTACCTCATTTCCTAAGGCCAGGTATTGCAGCGTGCGGGGAAGTTTTGGGTCCCTGCTCCCTCCAGCTCTCTCCCCTGGCCTGGCACCCGGCACCACTGGTGGCACAGGGAGGCTCTGAGCGCCCGCCCCCTCAGAGACACCGGTTCCATTACTGGCTGAAGTCCTCTGTAGAGTCCCAGTGCCACTCTTGCCGTTTAGAGCCTGCCCTTTGGAACTTTGGAGCTCTGGAACTCTGGGTCCACCCTGGCTGAGGCACTCAGTGTGAGACCCCAAACCAGAAGACCCAGACAAGCGGAGAAAAACAGATCTGCTTAAACTGCCTTGCCATTCTCCAGGCAGAGACTTCCATTGCCCTGCCCACCTATCAACAAACTTTACCTCATTTCCTATGCCAGGTATTGCAGCGTGCGGGGAAGTTTTGGGTCCCTGCTCCCTCCAGCTCTCTCCCCGGCCCGGCACCCGGCACTGCAGGTCGCACAGGGAGGCTCTGAGCACCCGCCCC
>NW_007134603.1:0-821 GCF_000164805.1 Carlito syrichta | reverse complement strand
GAACTTTGGAGCTCTGGAACCCCGGGTCCACCCTGGCTGAGGCACTCAGCGTGAGACCCCAAATCAGAGGACCCAGACAAGCGGAGAGAAAAACAGACCTGCTTAAACTGCCTTGCCATTCTCCAGACAGAGACTTCCATTGCCCTGCCCACCTATCAACAAACTTTACCTCATTTCCTAAGGCCAGGTATTTCAGCGTGCGGGGAAGTTTTGGGTCCCTGCTCCCTCCAGCTCTCTCCCCTGGCCTGGCACCCGGCACCACTGGTGGCACAGGGAGGCTCTGAGCGCCCGCCCCTCAGAGACACCGGTTCCATTACTGGCTGAAGTCCTCTGTAGAGTCCCAGCGCCACTCTTGCCGTTTAGAGCCTGCCCTTTGGAACATTGGAGCTCTGGAACTCCGGGTCCACCCTGGCTGAGGCACTCAGCATGAGACCCCAAACCAGAGGACCCAGACAAGTGGAGAAAAACAGATCTGCTTAAACTGCCTTGCCATTCTCCAGGCAGAGACTTCCATTGCCCTGCCCACCTATCAACAAACTTTACCTCATTTCCTAAGGCCAGGTATTGCAGCGTGCGGGGAAGTTTTGGGTCCCTGCTCCCTCCAGCACTCTCCCCCGCCCAGCACCCGGCACCGCAGGTTGCACAGGGAGGCTCTGAGCACCCGCCCCTCAGAGACACCGGTTCCATTACTGGCTGATACTCTGTAGGGTCCCAGCGCCACTCTCATCATTTACAGCCTGCCCTTTGGAACTTTGGAGCTCTGGAACTCTGGGTCCACCCTGGCTGAGGCACTCAGCATGAGACCTCAAGCCAGAGGACCC
>NW_007134602.1:0-714 GCF_000164805.1 Carlito syrichta | reverse complement strand
CCTGCCGGTGGCACAGGGAGGCTCTGAGCACCCGCCCCTCAGAGACACCGGTTCCATTACTGGCTGAAGTCCTCTGTAGAGTCCCAGCGCCACTCTTGCCGTTTAGAGCCTGCCCTTTGGAACTTTGGAGCTCTAGAACTCCGGGTCCACCCTGGCTGAGGCACTCAGCGTGAGACCCCAAACCAGAGGACCCAGACAAGCGGAGAAAAACAGATCTGCTTAAACTGCCTTGCCATTCTCCAGGCAGAGACTTCCATTGCCCTGCCCACCTATCAACAAACTTTACCTCATTTCCTAAGGCCAGGTATTGCAGCGTGCGGGGAAGTTTTGGGTCCCTGCTCCCTCCAGCTCTCTCCCCCGCCCGGCACCCGGCACCGCAGGTCGCACAGGGAGGCTCTGAGTGCCCGCCCCTCAGAGACACCGGTTCCATTACTGGCTGAATACTCTGTAGGGTCCCAGCGCCACTCTCGTCATTTACAGCCTGCCCTTTGGAACTTTGGAGCTCTGGAACTCCGGGTCCACCCTGGCTGAGGCACTCAGCGTGAGACCCCAAGCCAGAGGACCCAGACAAGCGGAGAAAAACAGATCTGCTTAAACTGCCTTGCCATTCTCCAGGCAGAGACTTCCATTGCCCCACCCACCTAGCAACAACTTTACCTCAGCTCCTATGCAACAGTGTGAAACAGGAGACAAGCCCCACCCCTATGCTGCAAC
>NW_007134601.1:0-748 GCF_000164805.1 Carlito syrichta | reverse complement strand
GTTGAGTATAATACAGTCTTAGTTCTCCCCCACTTTTTCCCAGATATTCAAGTTCACTGTCCCCTCTTCAGGAAACCAGGGACAATGTTTATGAACAAAATGTAGAAAACGAGCTAGATCAGCAGAAGAGACTTTAATTTCATGTTTAGAGAGAGTATTCATTAAGATACTGATGAACATTTTCTGTTCCTTAGATTTGCTCTGGCCCATGATTAGATCATAGCTCTGGCTTCACAAAAACTTTGCTTACCCATACTTGCTCTGTCTGTCTCTACAGAGGGGTCTGCAGAACCCTGGGTAAGATTCTAGCTGCCCTGAAATGAGAAAAAAAAGCTTACCTTTCCAGGGTCCCACGTTGGGCGCCAGATGTGGGGGACCAGCCCCCGCAGAGAGATTTAGGGGGTCTTTTGGAAGGTGTGGCTGTGTTGGCGATTATTCTGGAAAGAGAAAGAGAAAGAAAGAGAAGAGGGGAGAAAGAAAGAGACTGGACTCATGCTCAAGTGAACAGAAGCCGTTTAATGGGTGTAATCTCAGGGCTTTTATCCCAAACTGCACAAAGTTATCATCACGGGAATTTCTGCTGTTAAGTTTATACAAAAGGCAGCATATGTCTTTTATGTGAACAGGTCCAGGTGTACACAGGACACACCCCACTCTCAAGCTGATGTATTTTTTAAACATAAAGAAAAACATGAAGTTTTTATCCAATTTTCATGTACCCTTAATTGTTTATAGCTATATAGCATCA
>NW_007134600.1:0-790 GCF_000164805.1 Carlito syrichta | reverse complement strand
TCAGGAAACCAGGGACAATGTTTATGAACAAAATGTAGAAAACGAGCTAGATCAGCAGAAGAGACTTTAATTTCATGTTTAGAGAGAGTATTCATTAAGATACTGATGAACATTTTCTGTTCCTTAGATTTGCTCTGGCCCATGATTAGATCATAGCTCTGGCTTCACAAAAACTTTGCTTACCCATACTTGCTCTGTCTGTCTCTACAGAGGGGTCTGCAGAACCCTGGGTAAGATTCTAGCTGCCCTGAAATGAGAAAAAAAAGCTTACCTTTCCAGGGTCCCACGTTGGGCGCCAGATGTGGGGGACCAGTCCCCGCAGAGAGATTTAGGGGGTCTTTTGGAAGGTGTGGCTGTGTTGGCGATTATTCTGGAAAGAGAAAGAGAAAGAAAGAGAAGAGGGGAGAAAGAAAGAGACTGGACTCCTGCTCAAGTGACCAGAAGCCGTTTAATGGGTGTAATCTCAGGGCTTTTATCCCAAACTGCACAAAGTTATCATCACGGGAATTTCTGCTGTTAAGTTTATACAAAAGGCAGCATGTCTTTTATGTGAACAGGTCCAGGTGTACACAGGACACACCCCACTCTCAAGCTGATGTATTTTTTAAACATAAAGAAAAACATGAAGTTTTTATCCAATTTTCATGTACCCTTAATTGTTTATAGCTATATAGCATCATTTAATGTTTATGCCTAAAACCAACATAATGATATATTGCCTTTTATTATTTTATGCTATTTCAAACTGGTTTTTATAAAACAATTGGTGTTATGGTTACTCTCTCCCAGC
>NW_007134599.1:0-3186 GCF_000164805.1 Carlito syrichta | reverse complement strand
TTCTAGAAAACCCTCAGACAAAAAAATCTGCATATGCTCAAGAACAATTATATTATGAACAGATTAGTAATTGCACATAACCTCTGCACTTTTTCCTGTATACTTGAAATCATTTCTAGATTACTTATAATGCCTAATACAATGTAAATGCTACATTGTTATTGTGTTATTACATGGTGTATGTTCTTAAAATTTTTTGTTTTGACATTTTGCTATTTTTTACTTGGTTTTTTACAAATATTTTTGATCTGCCGTTGGTTGAATCTGCAGATGTGGAACCCATGGATACAGAAGGCCTAATGTATACATGTTATTTTATATTTGCAATGAACATCTATCTTCACCCCTACTTGAATATAGGGAGGTGGAGATGGCTACAGAATAGTCAGTCTCCCACTGGGAAAACAAATTTAAGAGAAGATGCTGGGAGAAAGAAAAGGGCTTCTAACACTTGTGGAATAATTACTTCCCACTGCTCTATCTGAATAGTTTTAATAAATGTTATCTTTTATATAAAGAGAAAAGTCAGAATTGGTGCTACTGATGCTGGCTAGTTTGGTGGGGGAGATATTCAGAATAGAGGCTTACTCTATAGAGCTGTGTTGATGACACTCCAGCTAAGTGGTTGAATCAGCTATCATTTGTTTGCTATCACCAAGCCTAGGAATTTGTAAGATAACTGATAGTGGATTAAGAATATAGTATGTAACAATGTTGCTTTGCAAAGCTAGTCTTACCCATTTCTTTTCTGGTTTAGGAATAGGAACAATGGCTTTCCAAATTTAGGCAACTAAACATAAAATTTCCACTTAAATCATTATAGGTATATACTATGGAGCTATAAGTTTTTGGGGGGAGTTAATTAAAGATTTAGTGTTAATGCCAGAGTATTGTAGTGTACAATAAATGATAATTCTGCTATAGATAAAATGCTTTGACTAATTAAAGTGATCCAATATCAAATTCTGTGTGACAAAATTCCCCTATATTTTGTAAGGTCGTATGTTAATTTCAAGTATCTATATTGTGTAATTTCCAACCTTGTATTTGTTTTTGTTTCTAATATGATGCTATCATCTCAGGGTTCAAGAAGTACAGCAATCAGCCAGGCATTGTGGCTCACGTCTATTAATTCCAGCACTTTGGGAGGGTGAGGTAAGAGTATTGCCTGAGCCCAGGGGTATGAGACCAGCCTGGCAGCAGCGTGGTGAGGCCTGATCTCTACAATAAATTTTTAAAAAATTAGCTGGGCATGATTGTGTATGCCTGTAGTTCCAGTTACTTGGAAGGCTGAGGCAGGATTGTCTGAGCCCCCCAGCAGGTCAAGTCTGTGGTGGCCATAAGCAGTATGCCACTGCACTCCATTCTGGGTGAAAAAGTGAGACACCAACTCAAAAAAAGTACAGTAACTAATAACCATTACAAATTGATCACTATATTGAACTGGAGACAGCGCATTCATCATAGCAATTGTAGGCTTATATTACCAGCCAAAGAAAAATCAATAAGCATAAAAAAATGTGGAGTACAGACAGTAAGTCATAACACTAGAAATCTATTTGATAGTGATTATTTTTTCTGAGTTGGAGTCTTTCTCTGTTGCCCAGGCTGGATTGCAGTGGCATGCTTATGGCCGCTCCAGCATCAGCCTGCTGTGCTCAGGCGATCCTTCCACATCAGCCTTCCAAGTAGTTGAAACTACAGGCAGGAGCTACCACACCTGGGTAATTTTTTTTTTTTTGACTTATTGTAGAGATGAGGTCTTGCTGAGTTGCCTGGGTTGTTCTCCAAGCGGTGGGCTCAGGCAATCCCCTCACCTTGGCCTCCCAGTGCTGGGATTACAGGCTTGAGCCACTGTGTCCAGCCAACAGTGATTTTTATAAGTTCATCTTCAAAAGTTAAATGTGATCTTTCTGAATAAGAGCTCATTCTTTGTTCAAAGAAAGGTAAATCTAGAAAGTTATTGAGAATGTTTCATCCTAGACTAGTTCTGTTTGGGATAATCCAACCATCTGGTTCATTCATTGTTTAACATGTGGTTAGAGAGCACACTGGGCTAATTACAAGACCTGATGAAAGGGAAAATCTGTGATGGACTGTCTCCATGCCTAGAAACACACTAGCACAGGTGAGAGTTTTCTCTTGAGCTGCCTGGAGTGCTTTGGAGGATGCTCAGGAACTCGGGTTGTGTACCCTTGCCCTCTAAATGGTTATGGGTGCAGGAGGACTTTGGTTTAGCGTCTACCTGCCAGGCTCACCAAGGTTTATTAAAACTGATTGTCTATTAGAAGGCTTTTATTAGGGGTCTAGGTGAGGAATGGATCAAGTGAAAGAGTCCTGTGAGAAAAGACACAGCCATGGGCCAAAGGTGCAAGGTGAAGAAGTGCCCGGTCTTTCATGTCAATCGCTGGAGGACGGGTTCCTCGCTGACATTCTACACACTTAAAACGAATTGAAAACATTATCCTCTAGCTCCAGAGCCTGGACCCTGTCCTTGCATGACATTACACTGTAGCACGCCCCTACCCCGGGCAGCACTTTGGGAAGTTGCCCTGGGATGACTGGGTCCTGCCAGAGAGCAAAGCCAGCGCATCGGTGTGCAAGTGCAGGTGCAGTGCTCGGGAAGATTCGGGTCCGGGGGGATGTAAGCCCCAAGAGGGTGCAAACCCCAAGAGGAAGCGTGCCCTGAGGGGTGTGGGTCCCAGTGGGAAGCGTGTTCTGGGTTGTTGCCCCGGCGGGAAGCTGGCCAGTTGAGTGTGGGCCCGGTGGGATGCATGGTCGGGGGGGGGGCGTCTGGAGAGTGCTCACAGGTCGGGCCTGCTGGCACGCAGGCTCCTCTGTGAGCTTGCCTTTCCTTGAAGCCCTCGCGACGCTGCAGAGATTGTGCCGGCAGTCCAGCAGGCTGGGCCCCTGGTCGCCTTGGCAGCGAGCGTCAACAACTCCGGAAGGCGGCCACGGCCGTGCTGGCGGCAGGGTGACCGCGGGCCACCTCATGGGGACAAGCGGCCGCCGCGGGGCTTTGGCAGGTATCTAGGCCTCGCGACTCTTGTTGTATAGACACTGTCGGGGTTGGCGATAGGTCCCGGCGGCGCGGGCAGTAGCCCTCGGACATCACCGCCCCTGCCCCCTACAGGAGCGGACCTCTCGGACACTCCGGGCGGCGCCGCGACACGCCACTTCCGCCTT
>NW_007134598.1:0-315 GCF_000164805.1 Carlito syrichta | reverse complement strand
CACTGTCGGGGTTGGCGATGGGTCCCGGCGGCGCGGGCAGTAGCCCTCGGACATCACCGCCCCTGCCCCCTACAGGAGCGGACCTCTCGGACACTCCGGGCGGCGCCGCGACACGCCACTTCCGCCTTTCCACCATACTGCGCGCCTGCGTCCCCTTGCGGCGGAATCGTGGGCCGCGGCTGCGCAGAGACCAGGGACGTGCGGCAGCGTGGAGGGCGGGGCGTCGTGGGCCGAGGGAGCGGAACCGTTGACCATGAGGAGCCGGCGTGTGAGACGACTGGCTTCATCTGCTCTCCGCCTGCTTCCCGTCCAGCC
>NW_007134597.1:0-979 GCF_000164805.1 Carlito syrichta | reverse complement strand
GGCGGCAGGGTGACCGCGGGCCACCTCATGGGGACAAGCGGCCGCCGCGGGGCTTTGGCAGGTATCTAGGCCTCGCGACTCTTGTATAGACACTGTCGGGGTTGGCGATGGGTCCCGGCGGCGCGGGCAGTAGCCCTCGGACATCACCGCGCCCGCTCCCCACAGGAGCAGACCTCTCGGACATTCCGGGCGGCACCGCGGCACGCCACTTCCGCCTTTCCACCATAGTGCGCGCCTGCGTCCCCTTGCGGCGGAATCGTGGGCCGCGGCTGCGCAGAGACCAGGGACGTGCGGCAGCGTGGAGGGCGGAGCGCCAGAGGCGGAGGCGAGCGGAACCGGTACCCTGAGGAGCCAGGACTGGCTTCACCTGCTCTCCGCGGTTTCTCGTTCAGCCTCAGCTGCAGCTCACCGCCCGGCCCCTACCTGCCTCAGGCCGCCGCTGCGGACAGCTCCTCCTCGCTCATGAGCCCCGTGGGTGAGTCCCGCAGTCTGGAGAAAGGTGTCGCGGCTTCGGGAGGGGCCCTGTGCAACCCCAGCCCTCATTTTCAGAAAGTTCCACGCTCTGAGGTTAGGAGGCCTAGGGTTGGGTTGGGGGGGCGGGGGTGCCCGGGGGTGCTGGGCAGAGGCGTTGAGGGGCTTCAGGGTGGGCTGGCCACGGTGTTGGAGTTCCAGGCCGGGCGGGGGCGCCCGGTGGGGTCCTGGACTGGGGGGAGGGTCTGGGTGAGGTTTTGAGGAGGCGAGCAGGGGCACCATTGGATGCTGGGCGGGAGATTTGGGTGCCAACCGGGGGGCTGGCGGTGCCCCTGGGGATATGGGCGCGTTGCCGGAGGGTCGCTGGGTGGTGAGGGGGCGTCGTCAGGAGCAGGACCCGCGGCAGCGCAGTGCCAGCTGGCGACCCAGACTGGTGATCCAGACAGGCCTCACCGGCTCTCCCCTTGCTCCCTGCCGCCGTCCCCTGCTGCTCGCCACTCAGCCGCCT
>NW_007134596.1:0-873 GCF_000164805.1 Carlito syrichta | reverse complement strand
GGGGGAGGGTCTGGGTGAGGTTTTGAGGAGGCGGGCAGGGGCACCATTGGATGCTGGGCGGGAGATTTGGGTGCCAACCGGGGGGCTGGCGGTGCCCCTGGGGATATGGGCGCGTTGCCGGAGGGGTGCTGGGTGGTGAGGGGGCGTCGTCAGGAGCAGGACCCGCGGCAGCGCAGTGCCAGCTGGCGACCCAGACTGGTGATCCAGACAGGCCTCACCGCCTCTCCCCTTGCTCCCTGCCGCCGTCCCCTGCTGCTCGCCACTCAGCCGCCTCCCGCTGCCAGCCGCCAGGGACTGCTCCTTCTCGCCCAGGCGACTCTGCGGGTGAGTCCCTCAGCCTGGAGAAAGGTTTCGTGGCTTCAGGGGACGAGCGTCCCCGTGTTACTCTCAGCCCTCATTTCCAGAAACTTCCAGGCTTTGAAGGGAGGAGGCGTCTCCAGGGTGCCCCCCACCAGGTTTGGGGGTGTGGATTCGTGGGTCTGGGGTTAGGGCTGGGTGGGGGTACCCAGGGGCTGCTGGGAGGGAGTGTTGCGAGGCTCTGAGGTGGGATGGGTGCGGTGTTGGAGTTCCGGCGTGGGGCTGGGCAGGGCGCCCGGTGTTTGGGTCTGGACTGGAGGGCCAAGAGGCTCAGGGGTCTGAGTGAAGGGGTGGGGAGGCGGGCAAGAGCACCATTGGATATTGGGCGGATGATTTGGCTGCCGGTGGCGGGGGGGGGAGGGGGCGAGGCTCCTGGGGTTATGGGAGGGGCGCTTGGGATCACCTGAGGGGTGCGTGGGCATGGCTCGGAACAGGTGGCCTTGTGAAACTGGCTGGTGACCTGGAAGGGCCTCTCTTGCTCTCAGCTTGCTCTCCTGCCGCCATGTACTGCTGCTT
>NW_007134595.1:0-817 GCF_000164805.1 Carlito syrichta | reverse complement strand
GGGGACGAGCGTCCCCGTGTTACTGTCAGCCCTCATTTTCAGAAACTTACAGGCTTTGAAGGGAGGAGGCGCCTCCAGGGTGCCCCCCACCAGGTTTGGGGGTGTGGATTCGTGGGTCTGGGGTTAGGGCTGGGTGGGGGTACCCAGGGGCTGCTGGGAGGGAGTGTTGCGAGGCTCTGAGGTGGGATGGGTGCGGTGTTGGAGTTCCGGCGTGGTGCTGGGCAGGGCGCCCGGTGTTTGGGTCTGGACTGGAGGGCCAAGAGGCTCAGGGGTCTGGGTGAAGGGGTGGGGAGGCGGGCAAGAGCACCATTGGGTATTGGGCGGGAGATTTGGCTGCCGGTGGCGGGGGGGGGGGGGGTGCGAGGCTCCTGGGGTTATGGGAGGGGCGCTTGGGATCACCTGAGGGGTGCGTGGGCGGGGATCGGAACAGGTGGCCTTGTGAAACTGGCTGGTGACCTGGAAGGGCCTCTCTTGCTCTCAGCTTGCTCTCCTGCCGCCATGTACTGCTGCTTACTGCTCGCCCACCTCCCATCTGGCAGTCACTGACATCACCTCCTCGCCCCTTGCGTGGATCCCTCAGCCTGGAGAAAGGTGTCGTGTTTTCGGTAAGGTTCCCGTGTTACCCCAGCCCTCATTTTCAGAAACTTCTAAGCTCTGAGGGGAGGGAGTGTCTCCAAGGTGCCCCCTGCCAGGGTTGGGGGTGTGGATTTGGGGGTCTGGGGTTGGGGCTGGGTGGGGGTACCCGGGGGTTGCTGGGTGGAAATAGAGGCTCCGGGATGGGCTGAGTGCAGTGTTGGAGTTTCAGTGGTGGGGCTGG
>NW_007134594.1:0-557 GCF_000164805.1 Carlito syrichta | reverse complement strand
ATAAATATTGGATTGTTGGGTTTTTATTGTTTCTAATGAGTCCCTGAGGCTCTGTTTAAATTTTTAGTCAATTTTGTTTTGTTATTTAGACTAATTCTCCTGACGTGTCCTCAAGTTCTTTGTTTGTAATACCTCTTACAGAAAAACTACTATAGAACCTATCAGCCAGATTTATTGTTACTACGTTATTGTATGTAGTCATATATTTGTTTGCTTCTTTTTAGATAACTTTTTTCCCTAAGATTTTTAATTGTGAAGTTTGTTTAAAGACATTGTTTGTTTAAAGTTTGTATAATTGAAATTGAAGTATTTTTATGACAGCTACTTTAAAATCCATATTACATAACTAAGACATCTGATTCATTTCAGTATTGTTACCAATTGATTCTTTTTTTTCATTCAAGCTGTGATCTTTCTGGTTCTGTTTATGACAAGTAATTTTTTAAATATTAAAATTTTTAAGTAATTTTTTAAATGTTAAATTTTATATATGTATATATATATGTTTAAAATTTTAAACATTTAAAAATATATGTATATATATACATATGTATATA
>NW_007134593.1:0-3902 GCF_000164805.1 Carlito syrichta | reverse complement strand
TTTAAGTCTTAATGTGAGAAAATAATGTATCTATTAAAATCAAATCAGTATAAATATATAAAGTAATTCTGCTGCATTCTAAGATAAAATGATTACGTGATAGTTATCATAAGGAAAAAACATTTCTCCTATTATTTGACTTGAAAACAACTTGATTTAAAAAAAATAAAATTTCACTTACTTGAATCACTGAGAAACAAGCAATGACTATTTGGCAGACATTTTTCTCAAAACTGAAAGAAATTTCTTTCACTTAAAGAAAACAAGTTCAGAAAAAACAACTGCCAATGGTAAAAATAAAAATTTCAAGCAAAAGTTTAAAATCTTGGAAAACTGCATTCTCAGCAGTTTGACAGTTTCCCGATATTTAAAGAGTTTTCCTGTGAGATTGGTGGTGATCTTTAATGAATGTGATCTTTTTGATGGCATATAATGAAATAGGTCAATGTTTGGAATATCTGCATAGTAATAAACTTTTTTCCCAAATGAATAACACATAATTACAAAACCATGTACGAGTAAATGTCCCATTCAAAATGCAAGATGATTTCATGGTTTGAATGTAATAGATTATGGAAAATTCAGATTTTACTTGGCAACTAGACCTAAGGTTCAAACTTTACCTGCATGCAGCCTATTTAAGTAGTAAATCTTCACTTTTATCCCCACAATGTTAAATTAAAATAATAAATAAATTAATGAAATCTGTTTAAAAAAAGACTGCTCTTTGTTGACTCTTGATGTATAACAAAAGAAGAATATACACAAATATCTGAAAAGGCTATTTAACTACTATTCTCTTTTCCAACTATATACCTGTGTAAGGCTGTTTTATTTCTATATTCCTCAGCCCACACAACATGTTACATGCTTTAAATGCAGAAGCACAAGTGTGAATCCTGCATTCTAATCTTTCTTATTTGTCTGGTTGGGCTGCTGCTCTCTGCTTAGCCTGTTTTCCATCTCTGCTTTGGAAAATGCGATCAGGAGGAGCTAAGCTAACTATACATCTCATCTATGTAATGACTTCCTCTCTAGGATTGTAGTCCTCACACTGGTCACTGTCCAAGACTTGCAATGCAATTTTTAAAAATTTTCTCCAGCTCTTCTCATTGACTATGTTTATTGGATAAACATAATACCAATTATGACATGAGTGAAATGTTATCTATTTGCTTTTATTAATTTTAAAATAAATTTTGTCAAGAGAGATGTTTGTTACATTATGTAATCAATTAATATCTTTCTTTCTGAAGTTTGTGTTTCATATTACTTTAAAAAGATGTCTTCTATAAGATAATTAAATAAAACTCAAGTCTGATATTCATTCTCTTTCTCGCTCTTTCCACTCCTCTTTTTTTTCTTTCTCCTCTGTCTTAAACATTTTCCCCCCAGTAATAACAAATGCACACTATGTTGTAGCATACATTTGTAAAATTGGTGTTCCTTAAATATTTGGCAAAATTCTCTAGTGAAATCTTCTTGGCCAGAGGGCGTCATTCTCTGGAACTCATTAACTAAAAATTCAATTCTTTAATGGTTATAGCACTATGGAGATTATTTCAACTTGGATGAATTTTGGTATTTTGGAACTTGGGTGAATTGCTTCACTTTTTGTGGTTACTGAAATTATAAGTTTTTAGCATTATTTACCATCCTTCTACTGGCTAAAGGATCTGCATTATTATCCCCTATTTATTCCTGACATTAGTGATATGTGTCTTCTAACTTTTCAGTTTGTCAGTCCTGATAAACATTTGCTCATTTTCTGAACAAGCTACTAGTTTCATTAATTTTTTGTTTTCTATTTTTAGTTTGATGCCTCAATTTCTGTTTTTATCTCTGTTATTTCTTTCCTTATTGCTTTCAGTGTATCTTGTTCCTTTATTTTTAGTTTCTTTGGGTAGCAGGTTTTTATATGGAGAACTTCCTTTGTTTTTAAAATACACACTTAGGGCTATAAATTGCTCTGTCAGCACTGCTTTATGTTCGTCCAATGTATTTGGATATGTTGTGTTTTCATTTTCATCCAGTTTTATTTTCCTTTATGATATATTTTATTGCACATGAATTATTTAAAAGTGTTTTTTAATGTCCATGTAGTTAGAGATTTTCTTGTATGCTTTCAGTTCAAAATTTTTTAATTTAATTCTATTTTGGTCAGAGAACACTCTCTGTGTGGTTTCATTCTTTAAATTTGTTAATGTTTGTTTTATGGCCCAGCTGTGGTTCTTTTTGGTGAGTATTCCATGGAAACTTAAAACAAGTCTTCTGCTTTGCTGGGCCAATGTTCTGTATGTGTCAGATCCTGCTGGTTGCTTGTGTTGTTTAGATATGTCATATCCTTGAAGATTTTTGTCTTTTAATTTGGTCAGTAGCTGAGGAAAGTAAGGGGTTGAATTCCTCAGTGACTTTGAGTTTCTCTTCCTACTCTATCAGTTTTTACTTCATCTGTTTTAAGACTCTATTCTTTGGGAGGTACACACTTAGAATTATTGTATCTTCTTACTGGATTATTTCTTATTCATTTTATAATGCAACTCTTTGCCTTTAGAAATTTTTTTATTCTGAAATCTGCTTTACCACATATTAATGTAGTCACTTCTATTTTTATTCTGCATATTATTTACATAGTCTATATTTTCTATCCTTTTACTTTCTACTTGTTTAAGTAATTACATTTGAAGTTAGTTTTTTCTTTAATAAAAAATTATTTACTTTTCACAAATCTCCTTAGTCATCCTTAAAGATAGGTTAGCCAGCAACAACTTTTTTTCTAGTTTTTCTTCATCTGAGAATGCCTTTGCTTCTCCTTTATTATTAAAAATTGATTTTGCTAAATATGGAATTTTCAGTTTATTGTACTTTTCTTTAGGTACTTTAAAAATGTTTTGTTACTTTTTTCTGGCCTCTATGCTATCAGATGAGAAATCAGCTGTCATTCAAATTGGTGTTTCCCATAGGTGAGGTCTCATTTCTTTCTTGATGTTTTCAGGACTTTTTCTTTATCTTTAGTTTTCTGAATTTCATTTTTAGAATTGACTTTACATGGATATCTTGGGTTTTATCCTGTTTGAAATTTAATAAGTTCCTTGAATGTGTAGATTTGTATCATTCACTAAATTTGGCAAGCTTTTAGCCATTATCTCTTTAATACTCCTTCAACAGTACCCTCTTACTCTGCTTTTTTGGGACTGCCTAACATAAATATTGGATTGTTGGGTTTTTATTGTTTCTAATGAGTCCCTGAGGCTCTGTTTAAACTTTTAGTCAATTTTGTTTTGTTATTTAGACTCATTCTGCTGACGTGTCCTCAAGTTCTTTGATTGTAATACCTCTTACAGAAAAACTACTATAGAACCTATCAGCCAGATTTATTTTTACTACATTATTGTATGTAGTCATATTTGTTTGCTTCTTTTTAGATAACTTTTTTCCCTAAGATTTTTCATTGTGAAGATTGTTTAAAGACATTGTTTGTTTAAAGTTTGTATAATTGACATTGAAGTATTTTTATGACAGCTACTTTAAAATCCATATTACATAACTAAGACATCTGATTCATTTCAGTATTGTTACCAATTGATTCTTTTTTTTCATTCAAGCTGTGATCTTTCTGGTTCTGTTTATGACAAGTAATTTTTTAAATATTAAAATTTTTAAGTAATTTTTTAAATGTTAAATTTTATATATGTATATATATATGTTTAAAATTTTAAACATTTAAAAATATATGTATATATATACATATGTATATATATATACATATACACACACACACACACACACACACACACACACACACACACACAATAAAATACTGCTCAGCCTTTTGAAGAAAGGGAGAAATTCTGTCATTTGCATCAGCATGGGAAAACCTGGAGGACATTGTGTTAAGTGAA
>NW_007134592.1:0-808 GCF_000164805.1 Carlito syrichta | reverse complement strand
TCAGTTTTCCAGAATTTTCAATTATCCCAAATTTTTATAATAATGCACAGCCCAGTTACTTACTACTTTGTAAATCTCCAAGTTATTTTGGTTTATAAATATTGGGCCCCAAATTCTCTTTTTTCTGTGTGCCTCATTTAAAATGCTTGGTGATTAAAAGTATCAGATTAATTGGATACGTTGTTGCAGAGTACAGCATTATGTCTTAGGTAGAGAAAATACTAGGAATTCAATGGAAATATTCTTTTAAAAATAAAAATTAGGTTAAAATATAAAGGGAACGTGATTTTATATTTCCTTCAAATATATAAGGGAAACTTTTCTCTAAGGTTTGCACACCTGTAACATTTAATCAAAATTAACAAGCAGAAAATAGAGAGTGCACCAAGAAACTGTACGCAAATTATAAGAATGGAAAAATTGTATAAAATTATGATAATATTTTATTTTTTAAAATGTTTAAGATTTACTATGCATTCTGTCTTCTGAATAGCACCAAGGTACACTGAATCTCAAGGTATAGTTTTCTAAGAATGATATAGTTCTGGAATCTCAACAAATTTCAATTTAGACAGAATAAAACATTCTGAATTTATGTGAGAAACACTGTGTTTGTAAATTTGGAAGGCAGAATTATACCATGTATTCCAACGTATTAAAAGGAAAAGGAGTTACCATTTGAGTTTTATACAATTGTTAAAAACATTCATCTCTGCATAATGAACATTTTAGGCACAATCCTGAATTGTAACCCCTTTTAAAGTAAAAAATATATAAAAAATATAAAAAAGCAAATAAAATCAGTGCC
>NW_007134591.1:0-1025 GCF_000164805.1 Carlito syrichta | reverse complement strand
CTGAGCCTGGCTTCCTTGAGCTTTGTATAAATCCTTTTATGATCCTGGGCACAGTGGTTCACACATATAATCCCAGCACTTAGAAAGGCAAAGGCGAGAGGACTGCCTGAGCCCAAGGGTTCGAGACCAGCACGGGCAACTTTGCAAGACCTTATCTCTACAATAAATCAAAAGTTAGCTGGGTATAATGGTGCATGCCTATAGTTCCTAGTGACAAGGCTGGAAGGTTCCTAACTGTTCCGTTGGACATAGACACTCTGGGGCTCTGAACAATACAGACGCCTGCTGACTTGAAAGGCTGAGGTTGAAGGATCACCTGAGCCCAGCCAAGTTGAGGCTGTGGTGGTCATGAGCATGCCACTGCACTCCAGCCGGGGCAACAAAGTGAGATTCTGACTAAAAAAAAAAAATCCTTTTACAAACTTTTTAAATAAAGCCTTTCAGATTCCCCCTACTGCCCTGGCAGTCCTCTTGAAATCTCCCAGAAATCACCAAGCAGTACCCAGGTGACAAGGCTGGAAGGTTCCTAACTGTTCCATTGGACATACTTAGACACTCTAAGGTTCTCAACAATACAGATGCCTGCCCTATGCTGGTACTCACTCCACCATACAAGTGGTGCAAACCCAGGACCCAGTGCTAGAAACAGGAACATGATGTTGAGCAGGAGGATAAATCCATTTATTTTATTTTTTAAAAAAGCAAAATAAACTAGAGCTGTGTCACCAGGGTGTCATAACCCCATCCCTGCCTCCTTTCTCTGTCCTGTGATATTAATAAATAAGTTTTCTAGCCCCAAATAATTATTAGAATCTTCTCATTTGCCAGCTTCAACCACTGCTATAATACAGGGGGTGGCTCAATCCCCAGAATATGCAAACTGTTAAAAAATACCATATGTACAGAGGGAAGGGGAGCCCAGTCAAGCAACTCGTGCTCTTGCCTGGCTTACAGTTAGCCCAAGTGTCCACTTGGAGAGAATGTCACCCCACTGTCCTGCCCAAGTGTCTCTGAGTAAGAGAAGG
>NW_007134590.1:0-836 GCF_000164805.1 Carlito syrichta | reverse complement strand
AAAGGAAAAGTTTTTTCATCATCCTCATCATTATCAATGGCCTTTTTGGAAGGAAATTTTTCATAATCATGCTGGAGATTTAAAGCATCTTTGATTAAGTTCCATAAAGAAAAACATTAGGTGGCACCTTTTTGGGCCCATGTTGAGTATAATACAGTCTTAGTTCTTCCCCCACTTTTTCCCAGATATTCAAGTTCACTGTCCCCTCTTCAGGAAACCAGGGACAATGTTTATGAACAAAATGTAGAAAACGAGCTAGATCAGCAGAAGAGACTTTAATTTCATGTTTAGAGAGAGTATTCATTAAGATACTGATGAACATTTTCTGTTCCTTAGATTTGCTCTGGCCCATGATTAGATCATAGCTCTGGCTTCACAAAAACTTTGCTTACCCATACTTGCTCTGTCTGTCTCTACAGAGGGGTCTGCAGAACCCTGGGTAAGATTCTAGCTGCCCTGAAATGAGAAAAAAAAGCTTACCCTTCCAGGGTCCCACGTTGGGCGCCAGATGTGGGGGACCAGCCCCCGCAGAGAGATTTAGGGGGTCTTTTGGAAGGTGTGGCTGTGTTGGCGATTATTCTGGAAAGAGAAAGAGAAAGAAAGAGAAGAGGGGAGAAAGAAAGAGACTGGACTCCTGCTCAAGTGACCAGAAGCCGTTTAATGGGTGTAATCTTGGGGCTTTTATCCCAAACTGCACAAAGTTATCATCACGGGAATTTCTGCTGTTAAGTTTATACAAAAGGCAGCATATGTCTTTTATGTGAACAGGTCCAGGTGTACACAGGACACACCCCACTCTCAAGCTGATGTATTTTTTAACATAAAGAAAAACATGA
>NW_007134589.1:0-822 GCF_000164805.1 Carlito syrichta | reverse complement strand
GAAAACGAGCTAGATCAGCAGAAGAGACTTTAATTTCATGTTTAGAGAGAGTATCATAAGATACTGATGAACATCTTCTGTTCGTAGATTGCTCTGGCCCATGATTAGATCATAGCTCTGGCTTCACAAAAACTTTGCTTACCCATACTTGCTCTGTCTGTCTCTACAGAGGGGTCTGCAGAACCCTGGGTAAGATTCTAGCTGCCCTGAAATGAGAAAAAAAGCTTACCTTTCCAGGGTCCCACGTTGGGCGCCAGATGTGGGGGACCAGCCCCCGCAGAGAGATTTAGGGGGTCTTTTGGAAGGTGTGGCTGTGTTGGCGATTATTCTGGAAAGAGAAAGAGAAAGAAAGAGAAGAGGGGAGAAAGAAAGAGACTGGACTCCTGCTCAAGGGACCAGAAGCCGTTTAATGGGTGTAATCTCAGGGCTTTTATCCCAAACTGCACAAAGTTATCATCACGGGAATTTCTGCTGTTAAGTTTATACAAAAGGCAGCATATGTCTTTTATGTGAACAGGTCCAGGTGTACACAGGACACACCCCACTCTCAAGCTGATGTATTTTTTAAACATAAAGAAAAACGAAGTTTTTATCCAATTTTCATGTACCCTTAATTGTTTATAGCTATATAGCATCATTTAATGTTTATGCCTAAAACCAACATAATGATATATTGCCTTTTATTATTTTATGCTATTTCAAACTGGTTTTTATAAAACAATTGGTGTTATGGTTACTCTCTCCCAGCACTAGCCATCCTAATACAAACTTCACTGGCCCCCCTAAATCAAACTGAACTAACCACACTTCTATAATAAAATG
>NW_007134588.1:0-798 GCF_000164805.1 Carlito syrichta | reverse complement strand
TAGATCATAGCTCTGCTTCACAAAAACTTTGCTTACCCATACTTGCTCTGTCTGTCTCTACAGAGGGGTCTGCAGAACCCTGGGTAAGATTCTAGCTGCCCTGAAATGAGAAAAAAAAGCTTACCTTTCCAGGGTCCCACGTTGGGTGCCAGATGTGGGGGACCAGCCCCCGCAGAGAGATTTAGGGGGTCTTTTGGAAGGTGTGGCTGTGTTGGCGATTATTCTGGAAAGAGAAAGAGAAAGAAAGAGAAGAGGGGAGAAAGAAAGAGACTGGACTCCTGCTCAAGTGACCAGAAGCCGTTTAATGGGTGTAATCTCAGGGCTTTTATCCCAAACTGCACAAAGTTATCATCACGGGAATTTCTGCTGTTAAGTTTATACAAAAGGCAGCATATGTCTTTTATGTGAACAGGTCCAGGTGTACACAGGACACACCCCACTCTCAAGCTGATGTATTTTTTAAACATAAAGAAAAACATGAAGTTTTTATCCAATTTTCATGTACCCTTAATTGTTTATAGCTATATAGCATCATTTAATGTTTATGCCTAAAACCAACATAACGATATATTGCCTTTTATTATTTTATGCTATTTCAAACTGGTTTTTATAAAACAATTGGTGTTATGGTTACTCTCTCCCAGCACTAGCCATCCTAATACAAACTTCACTGGCCCCCCTAAATCAAACTGAACTAACCACACTTCTATAATAAAATGATTACTTAATTTTTCTTAATCTATATAAACTATTTTCTAAAACCTATATATACAAATTTCTAAAGGTGGCATCAAGAGA
>NW_007134587.1:0-824 GCF_000164805.1 Carlito syrichta | reverse complement strand
TAGAATTCATGGATTGAGGCCTCCCGGAACACAGATTCCTTTCTTATTGCCAGAAAGACACCCGGGCTTTTTCTCTTGATGTGGATGTCCAAACTCTTACACCAATACTCAAAGGGCCAGAAGTTTCCCAGGGACCTGGAATCCACGATTGCTGGTTCTCTCTTAAGAATACGTCCTAAATTTTTGGGAACCCCTAATCCCATATTCTGAATACCAAAACGAATGTCCAGCAGTAGTTTCTGGACTATGAGATAAACCTGAAGCCAGTGGTCACATTAACACACGGCAAGATGATCCTTTGATTGTGGAATCTGGCCTTTCAGCACCCTGTAAAACAAACGGACCAGTATGCCAGATTCTCAGTTATATCTATAAAGAGGCGCAGCACGTTCCTTGGGATTGCTAATTCCCTATTTGTGGTATGCATATAGCACTTTGCTCTGAATAATATGGGGACCAGGACTCCCAAATTCCAGATTTTCATTTAGCTAAAGTCCCTGTCGATTCATAAGTATGAGCATTGTCTTAAGCCAGGGATAAGTTAGCAATTGGCCAAATGTTCGCAAGTTACATGGAAACCGTGTTTTCTGGTTTCTCTTTAGTAGCACGTGTAGAAAGTTTCAAGGGACACAGTGACCCTGATTCCTATTTCGTTCTAAACAAAATGACGGGTTATTTCCTGTTGATCTGGATATCCAGACTCTTGTATACCCATAGAAAGATGACAAGAATATGCCTGTGGATGTGCATTCTAAGATTCCTGGATCCCTCCCAAAAATACCTCCTAAAAATTTGAACACCTAAACCCAAAGTCCTAATTCCGA
>NW_007134586.1:0-9434 GCF_000164805.1 Carlito syrichta | reverse complement strand
TGTTAGTGCTTTTTCAAGATTCAATTTGCTAAGAAAACTCATTATTTTGTCTTACTTTTTAAAAGTCTTTAGCTGTTTATGTATTTCTAGATTTACAGTTTAAAAAATGTCAGTCTATTGTCTTCTGGCTTATATATAAGACCTCTGTGGTCATAATTTTCTTGTTCCTCTGTACTTAATGTGCTTTTCATCTTTAAGCATATTTACGTATTTTTGTATATCATTAATAGTTATCAATGATTATTCTGTCCCTGAGTTTTTTTTTTTATTTGAATGCTTATTCACTTTGGTTCATTAAGCCTACTGGACTCGTCAATTTATACTCTGTAAAATTTTAAAATGTTAATGTCTTTTTACAACTGACTTTGTCTTAAACTTCAGAGTCTCCTATTATATGCATGTTAGACCACTTGCAATTTTATCAAGTATCACTGTTGCTCTGTTTTCTTTTTTCCAGTTTGTTTCCTATCTCTTTGCTAAGATTGTCATTTTGTTGTTGTTGTTTTTGTTTTTTGCTATGTCTTCAACATCCATCTGTTATTAATTCTGTTCAGTAAATTTTAAAATTAAGATATATTTTTCATCTCTGAAATTTCATTAATATTTCCTTTCTTTCCTAATTTTATGCATACTAAATATTCTTATAAAAGGTTTTATAATTTTTTTTCCTGCTCATTAGGTCTATTTCTGTTTTCAGATTTATCCTCTGCATATGAGTTACACTCTTCTGCTTCTTCACATATCTATTTATTTATTTAAAGTTGAGCACTGTTAAATTTTATGCTACTATATGGTGAATTTTATCATCTCCTTTCAAAGAACATTGAGCATTTTCCCTGCAGAATATTAAGTTACTTAAGGATTTGTAAGTAAAGTAAAATCAGTTACTTCGTTAGAGTGGTTTTAGAATCCATTCTAGTTTATCTCTGCTACCAAACTGTGACCCTTCTGGGGTCTTCCCTATAATCTCCCTGGATTGTGTGAGTGCCATGAATAACTCACTTTATAGTTTTTTTAAAGCCAATCTTTGACTGGAATTGTGGATTTTTTCTCTCTCTCTTATTATTGAGCTCCAAATACAGGAGTTCCCCTACGTATATTTCTGGAAACTTTTTCTATGTTGCTCCTTTTTTACTGGTTCTATGCCCCATACTTTCCAGTTTCCTCGATGTCAGGAAATTCTGATCTTTGTTTTCTCAACTCAGTGTGATCCTTGTGCTCTGTTTGGCAATCCCCTTCCTATATCAAACTAGAAAGTCCTCCAGGTAGAAGTTCAAGGTGATTGTAGAAATTCCCTATCTTGTTTTCCCTCTCTAGTTTCACAGTTCTGAGGTGTCTATTGTCCAATGTGTGAAATAAGTTGTTTCATTTATTTTGTGCAATTTTCTAGTTTTGATGTGATGAAAGGATACATATCATGCCATTTACCTTGCCAAGTCCCTGAAAATGTTTTGATGCTAAGAAACTAATTTGTGAGCTGCAGCTGCCCCACAACATGGCCTCCTCTGCCTCCTCCTCGTTCACCAGCACCGAGGGCACCCCTCCTGCACAGTAATCGAGTCTGGGGCAAGATGGTGACAGGGCAGCTCTGTCTGTGAAACTCTCCACTGAGGAGAATGCAAAGAGACTCTGATTCTCTCCCCGGAGGTTGCGGATCCCATCGTCTGCAGCCTACTCTTCAAACGGAACTCGATGGTCAACTTTGCTGAGACATCGCCAAGGTCTGGGCAGGTACTGTGGTGGCCGCTGCTGCTGCCACCCCGGCCAGTAGCCATTCCACATCGCACCACCAGTGCCTGGGGTGAGCCGTGGCCTCCCCCGAGGCAGCGGAGCCACCACCGCCTCCCCCTCCAAGGCAGAAGAGCCACCGCCATCCCCACTCCAAGGCAGCGGAGCTGCCGCCACCCCCCCAGGCAGTGGAGCTGCTGCTGTCCCCCCTCCAAGGCAGCAGAGGTGCCACCACCACCCCGCCGAGGTAGTGGAGGTGCCGCCACCCCCTCCTCCGAGGCAGCTGAGCTGCCGCTGCCTCCTCCACCTCCTCCGAGGCAGCCAGCAGCCACCTCCTCCAAGGCAGCCGCCACACAGAGGCAGCCATTGCATATCGCACTGCCTGTGCCAGTGGCCCAGCGGCCACCACCGCCACCGCCACCATTGCTGCTGCTGCCACTGCTGCTGCCGAGGCAGGCATTCCGCATCACACCATCAGTGCCTGAGGGGCGAGGGAGCAGTTGAGATAAAGACCATCTGGAGTGAGGGATAACACCACCTGGTGGCGATTCAAGCCCACCACCAGCAAGCGCTGGTCTGAGGCTTGGGTCCCTTGGTCCCACGCAGGGCCGGATACTGCGGCCCCCTTCTGCTGCTGTTCCACCGCATGCGTGGGAGTCTCGGGTCGCAGCTAGCTCCCTGGCTACATTGTCTCTCATCGTCACCAAGCCACTGGTCACTCAGGGAGGCTCTGGACACCCGCCCCTCAGAGACACCGGTCCCATTCCTGGTTGACGTGCCCTGTGGGGGGCCCAGGGCCACTCTTGCCACTCACCACCTGCCTGTTGGAGCTTTGGAGCTCTGGAGCTCCAGGCCCACCCTGGTTGAGGCACTCAGCCCATGACCCCAAGCTTGGGGACCCAGAAAAGCAGAGAGAAAGGGATCTATGAAAGAGAATCTGCCTCTGCCTTTCTCCAGGCAGAGATTTCCATTGCCCTGCCCACCTACTAACAAACTCCACCTTGGTTCCTAAGGTAACATTGCTGAACAGGAGACAAAGCCCCACACCTAAGCTGAATCAGATAAAAGCAACTCCCAGGCAGCCAAACCTAGCTGCCTGCAATGGAAAATCAAAGGGGAGAGGCCGGATATCAGAGCTGAAGTGATTTTAGTCTGATCTCTTATTGTAACTTATGATTTTATCATTTTGACTGTTTATTTTGATAACGTTTGTTGTTTGCTTTCTGACTTACACTGTTTCATGTTTATATTGGTCTGTCTCTGTGTAGCTATCAGTATTCTTTAGGGAATCTTTCTTCCACTTCTCTTCATCCTTGTGTCACTTTCTCACCTGATAGCTGGTATGTGTGTCTGTTTTCCCTCCCGCTCTTCTCTCTCTCTAACTTCCTATTGACTCCCCCTTCCTCCATTATTTTCCTCTTTTATACCCCTATTTTAACCTAGGAACTAAGACTACATACTGCTGAATGGACAGATTGTAAGGCAGAGGTAAATAGGTTCCAGTGTGCTCATACACCTGTTTGTGGATGCTAGAATCAGCATATACACTCTGAACCACAGCTTCCCTCTCAATTAAGCAACAAAACTGCAAAAAGTACAGATTGCAGCCTACACTCCAACCTCAAAAGTGAACAAAGCCAGAAGACCCTCATAAGGAAGAACAGTATATAGAAGAAGAGAAATAAAAGCAACCCCACCTTCCCCCCAAAACAGAATTAAAGAACAGGAGGGAAAGGGGAAGAGAGAGAAAAATCTACAAAAATAAAGAAAACCCAAAAGAAGAGTATGGGTCTCTTCCAGACCCCTGGGAGGGCAGACACTGAGAAAACTGACTTCGGAATGCAAACAATGAAGAGCCCACAAAATGAAGGGTCTCAAACTACAAGCGTTGATATCAAGACAATAATGGAGAGATTAAAAAGAATTGAGGAGACACAAGAAGAAACTAGGAAGAAGCTGATATCTGAGATAACAGTAATAAAGAATACTGTGAATGAAATAAATAACAAACTGATAAACATGGAAAGCAGAATTACCCAAGCAGAAGAGAGAATCTCACAGCTAGAGGACCAAAATAAAGAACTAGCCCAAACTCTTAAAAACACAGAAAACAAGCTCAAAAAGACAGAACAAAACCTTCAAGAGATGAGCAATTACTAAGAGTAATTAGAGAACAAGCCTAAGAGTAATTAGCATACCTGAGGCAGAAAGAGAGACAGAAACCACACTAGAACAAACTTTCCATGAGATCATTCAAGAAAACTTCCCTTGTCTAATCAGTGATGAAAAACTGAAACACAAGAGATTCAGAGAACCCCTGCAAGACAACAAATGAGAAGACCAACTCCTAGACACTTAATAATTCCCCTAAACAAAGTAGGCATAAAAGAAAAAATCCTAAAGGCAGCAAGAGAAAAAGGCCAGATCACCTACCATGGAAGACCAATCAGAATAGCAGCAGATTTATCTACAGAAATACTACAGGTTAGGAGAGCTTAGAGCCCTATCTTTAAAGTCCTAAAAGATAAACACTTGCAACCAAAAATAACTTACCCAGCCACAAAGCTTCACCAGCGAGGGAGAATTAAAATCTTTCCCAGATATTGAATCCCTAAGAACTTAGGCTACCACCAAACCACCTCTACATGAAACACTTAAGAAAGTACTAAACACAGAAGAAAAGGAAAAAAGAACGTTCTTCACAAGAGTACAGGGAAAAGAATAAAATATACATGAACAAGCCCCCAAACTAAAAGAAATACAAAAAAGAACCAAGTGGAAGAACAACAACTCTATAAGAACTCTATGATAGGGATGAACTCTCACATTTCAATAATTGGCCTGAATGTGAATGGACTAAATGCACCACTGAAAAGACATAGAATGGCAAAATGGATAAAATACCACCAGGCAATAATATACTGCCTTCAAGCGACCCATCTCACTAGAAAGGACATATACAGACTCAAAGTAAGAGGATGGGAAACAAACTTTCAGGTGAGTGGAACACAAAAGAAGGGAGGAGTCATGATCCTAATTTCAGACAAAATACCATTTAAGCTATCAAAAATTTAAAAAAATACAGAGGGCCACTACATAATGATAAAAGGTCCACTCCATCAACAGGAAATATCTATCCTAAACATATATGCACCCAACATAGGGGTGCCAGTTTTCATAAAGCAACTTCTAGGAAAACTAAAGAAAGATATTGACTCTAACACCATCATAACTGGGGACTTTAATACCCCACTCACAACCCTAGACAGATCATCAGGACAAAAATCAGCAAGGGGATCTGGAAACCTCAATGTGACTCTGGACCAAATGGACTTAATTGATACCCACAGAACACTCCATCCAAAGACCACAGAATACACATTCTACTCATCACCACATGGTATGAATTCTAAGATTGACCACATAATTGGACATAAATCAAGCATAAGCAAATTTAAAAGGACCGAAATTCTACCATGCACCTTCTCAGACCACAGTGGTAAACATTGATACCAAAAAAGTCCCCCCAAAACCCACAAAGACATGGACACTAAACAGCATGATGCTAAACAACTCCTGGGTCAATGATGAAATCAAAACAGGGATCAAAAGATACCTGGAAACAAATGAAAATGAAGAAGCATCTTACCAAAATCTCTGGGATGTCTTAAAAGTTGTAGTGAGAGGGGATTTTATATCCCTACAAACATGAAGAAATTGGAAGGAACACAAACTAACAGCCTAACAAGTCACCTAAGGAAGCTGGAAAAACAAGACCACAAAAATGCTACATTTCACTGAAGAATCCAGATCACCAAAATAAAAGCCCAAATCCAGGACATAGAAGACAAAAGATAATACCAAAATAAATGAAACAAAAAGCTAGTTCTTCAAAAGGATAAACGAGATCAATTGTCCCCTATCTAGACTGACCAAGAAAAAATGAGAAAAAATCCAAACAATCACAATCAGAAACACAAAGGATGAAGTCACATCTGACCCTGAAGAAATACAAAAGATCATTAGAGACTACTACGTACACTTGTATGGAAATAAACTTGAAAACCTTTATAAATGGAGGACTTTCTGACATCACACAACCTACCTAGGTTGGAACAAGAAGAAATTGAGACCCTAAATAGACCAATAACAATCAAGGAAATGGACTACATAATAAGAAAACTACCTACAAAAAAAATAGCCCTGGTCCAGATGGTTTTCCAGCAGAATTCTACAAGACATTTAAGGAGGAGCTGATACCAATCCTATTGAAGGTATTCCAGACTATTGAAAAAGATGGAACTCTCCCCAAATCATTTTACGAAGCCAACATCACATTGATATGCAAGCCAAGTAAAGATCCAACAACGAAAGAGAAGTACAGGCCAATATCTTTGATGAACATAGATGCTAAAATTCTCAACAAGATCCTAGCGAACCGGATTCAACAACACATCTCAAAAATCATCCATCATGACCAAGGAGGCTTCATTCCTGGGATGCAAGGCTGGTTCAACTTTCGTAAAACCATAAATGTAATTAAATACATCAACAGATGTCAAAACAAAAACCACATGATTATATCATTAGATGCAGAAAAAGCTTTTGATAAAATCCTGCACCCCTTCTTGATTAAAAACTCTCGAACATCTAGGCATGCGAGAAACATACCTCAAATAGTAAAAGCCATGTATGAGAAACCCACAGCCTAGCATACTCTAAACAAACAAAAATTGGAACCATTTCCCATGAAAACTGGAACAAGACAAGGATGCCCACTCTTACCCCTCCTGTTCAACATAGTATTGGAAGTCCTGGCTCAAGCAATCAGAGAAGAGAAGGCAATCAGCAGTATCCAAATAGGAAAAGAGGAAGTCAAATTATCTCTGCAGATGATATGATTGTGTTCCCTGAAACCCTAAGAGAATCAGTCAAAAACCTCCTTACACTGAGAAAGGCCTTTGGCAAAGTCTCAGGATACAAAATAAATGTGGAAAAGACAATGGCATTTTTCTACACCAATAATAAACAGAAACCCAAATAAAAAGCACAATTCCACTCACAATAGCCACAAAAAAAATGAAATACCTTGGCATCTTCCTAACCAGAGATGTGAAAGACCCTTATAATGAAAACTACAAAACACTGCTCAAAGAAATCAAAGATGACACAAACAAGTGGAAAAATATCCCATGCTCATGGATTGGAAGAATCAACATTGTGAAGATGTCCATCTTACCTAAGGCAATCTACAAATTCAATGCAATACCCATCAAATTACCAGCAACATTCTTCTCAGACCTCGAAAAACAACACAGGAATTCATATGGAAATACAAACACCCAAGAATAGCCAGCACAATTCTTAGCAAAAAAAAAAAAATAAAGGTGGTGGTATCACATTCCCAGAGTTCAAACTCTACTATAAAGCTACAACATCAAAACAGCTTGGTATTGGTATAGGAATAGGCATATAGATCAGTGGAATAGAATTGAGATTCCAGAAACAAAAGCTCAATTTCTCAACCAACTCATCTTTGACAAAGCCTCCACCACCTACCACTGGGGAGAGGAGAACCTACTCAGTAAATGGTGCTGGGGAAACTGGCTGACCACATGCAGAAGATTGAAACAGGACCCCTATATATCCTCATGCACAAAGTTAACTCCAAATGGATCAGAGACCTAAATGTAAAACCTCAAACCATAAGAGCCTTAGAAAATGAAGGAAATACTCTCATGGAAATCGGAACTGGCCTCCAATTTCTGAACAAAACCCAAAACCCACAGGGAGAGGATAGAAAAGTGGGACATTATTAAACTCTCAAGCTTCTGCAAAGCCAAAGAAACCATCAAGAGAGCAGGGAGACAGCCTACAGACTGGGAAAATGTATTTGCCAACTCCAGGTCAGACAAAGGCTTAACATCTTTGATCTACAAGGAACTCAAACATGCTGAAAAGAAAAAAACAAACAACCCCATTATCAAATGGGCAAAATATATGAACAGACACTTCACAAAGGAAGACATCCGAGCAGCCAACAGACATATGAAGAAATGTTTAACCTCACTAATCATCAGGGAGATGCAAATCAAAACCACACTGAGATACCACCTAACCCCAGTCAGAATGGCAATTATCAACAACTCAAAGAATAACAGCTGCTGGAGAGGGTGTGGTGAAAAGGGAACACTTCTACACTGTTGGTGGGAGTGTAAACCAGTGCAACCTCTGTGGATAGCAGTGTGGCTATTCCTAAAAGCTCTAAATATCAACCACCCATATGACCCCACAATTCCCCTACTGGGAATATATCCGGAGGAACTCAAATTACTGTATAAAAAAGATACCTGCACACGTATGTTTATCGCTGCATTGTTCACAATAGCAAGATCCTGGAAACAACCATGCTGCCCATCAAAAGAGGACTGGATTAAAAAAATGTGGTACATGTACACGATGGGATACTACGCAGCCTTAAAAAAGAGCAAAATCATGAATTTCACAGCAACCTGCATGGAACTAGAGTCTATAATACTGAGTGACCTCTCACAAAAACAAAGGTCCGAGTATCACATGTTCTCACTCATATAATGGACCTTGAACATCCAACCTAATACTATAGGAAAATGACTGACAGTAGTGGGAAACTATGGGGGGGGGAGAGGGAGATGGGATTAACAGTAGTAAATATCTGTCTGGGGATGGGGAAGCACCTCTTATCAATAGGGTGCCTGAATGAAACATATTTGTATACCTAACCCTTAACTGTACCCCACATCATAATAAAAAATATTGATATTAAAAAAAAAAAACGAATTTGTATCTTTGTTTATATTAACAGATTTTAAAAAGAAAACATATAATTTTAACAAATGCAGTTAATTTTGATTAAAACTAGTGACAAAGATATCTTATATAACTGAGAATAAAAGAGAGAGAATTTAACTAGAAAACGGTATCGATCAGAATTACATAGCAAGCATTATGTTAAATGTGGAAGCACTCTTTTAAAGTCAGGAACAATATAAATATGTCCATCATCACAATTTCCATTAAACATTGCAACTAATGCAATTAAACAAGAAGCATAAGAAAATAAGGGTAAATATTGGAAAGAAAGATATACAATTGTCATTATTTGCAGATGTTATGGTTGTATAATTGGAAAACCCAGAAACTCTACTGACAAATAATTAGAGTGAATAAAAATGTTAGTGAGTTTACCATATATAATATCATTATATATAAATAATTTTTTCCTGCATACCAGAAATAAGCAACCAAGAATGCAATTTTCAAAATACAACCTACAATGGCAGAAAACGTCAAAAACCTTATTGTCTAAATATATTTTCTCCCTAAAATTAACCAGTCCTCTATGGAAAAATTGCCAATTTCAGGTCTGGCAATCTGGGATGGAAGATAAGGAAAGTACAAGAAGAGACTGGAGTATCTTCTTGTCACAAATCAAAGAAGAGCTCAAAATGATTGGGATGGATTAGAGGGTCACAGGAGGGTGCTTACCTTTAAAACTGTCCAGTTTTGGGTCAGCTAGAGGATCATAAAAAGTAAACTATGGTAATTAACCATAACATTAAGAAAAGTATGCATCCATAGTGACAGTCAAGAAAGGAAAGGTGGGTGCGTGGGAGGTGAGGTTACACCTAATGGTCAACTCATAAATGCAGAAAGAATCTTAAAAT
>NW_007134585.1:0-11184 GCF_000164805.1 Carlito syrichta | reverse complement strand
GGAGTGGGACAGACAGCTCTTGGGTGATTTCATGAGAGCCCCTTCCTCACCGGCAGCTAGGATACAAAACTAGGAAATGAGTTGCCATGTTGTGGCCTAGCAGAAGGTTTGTGGGAAATGGCCCTCAATGCACAGCTGGCCTTCAGGGTAGTGCCTGGAGTGACAGTTAGCTTGGGTGAGCATTGACATTGGCATTTTAGTGGGTTAAGAAATGAAAATCACCAACAGACACATGAAAAGGTGCTCAACCTCACTCATCATCAGAGAAATGCAAATCAAAACCACACTGAGGATACAACCTAACCCCTGTAAGAATGGCCATCATTAATAAAACAAACAACAACAGATGCTGGTGAGGATATGGAGAAAAAGGAACGCTTCTGCACTGCTGGTCGGAATGCAAACTAGTACAACCTCTTTGGAAGACAGTGTGGTGATTTCTGAAAGAACTAGAAATTGACCTTCCATATGACCTTCCATATGACCCAGCAATTTCCCTATTGGGAATATACCCAGAGGAATGCAAATTATTCTATGAAAAAGATATCTGCACACATATGTTTGTTGCAGCTCTATTCACAATAGCAAAAACATGGAACCAACCATGTTGCCCATTGAAGCCAGACTGGATAAAAAAAATGTGGTACATATACACAATGGAGTATTATGCAGCCAAAAGAACAACAAATATTTGGACTTTGCAGCACTTTGGAGTCAATCATACTCAGAGATTTATCAGAAACAAAGAACATATGTGTTCCATATGTTCTCACTTATAAGAGGACCTTGAACAATTATAATGCTATAAGAAAGTGATTGGCAGTAATGAGAGACTGTTGGTGGGGGGTTGGGATTGGCAGTTGAGGGAAACTTCTAGCGGAGAGAGGGGTATAACTCATTATCAGGGGTACCTGCATGATCAATGTTTGTACACGTAACCCTGAATTGTACCCCACATCTTTATAATAAAAATTTTCAAAAAATGAAAATCAGAACTTTGGGGGAAGACAGATTTGATGGAGGAGAAGGACCCTTTCGGTGGAAATTGAGCATTCAGGGTCTGAAGTCAGACTGGTGGGGCCAGATCCCAGTGACTTAATGTCTCGGGGTCTATGTCAATCCTAACAATGATAGTAATAACAACAACGCTAACAGTGCTGCTTGCTGAGAGGATTACAAGTATGATGGATGTACAGTGCTTAGGACAGGGCCTATCACAGCATGTAACACATGCTAGTTGTTCTCACTGTATTCACGGTCAGCATCATCATCATCATAAGATGCTCTCAGGTGTGGCAGCTCTGAAGGGGAGAGTGAACCATTCAATTCTGAAGACTGAGGTGAAGCCTTACCTTGGTAGTGAAGCTTGGCATGTATTTGGTCCCAGGCATGTCCAGGACTCCTGGCCTGAGCTCCTGGCCCTGAAGCCCAGTGGGCACTGGCTGTCCTGCCACTGATTGATTGGTTTCCTCCCTGCATCTCTTGCTTTCTTTTCCTCCCTCTGGGAAAACTTGTCCTCTTTCGCTTCCATGCCTGGTTAGTTTCCACTTCTCTGTCCCATCTTCTGGGAGACCCCTTTCCCACCACTCTGCTTCCCTTGTCCAGACACATGACATATCAGACCTGCATGTGGGGGCACCTGGGGGTCAGGAGTCATCACATTGAAACTGACTATCCGGGCGGCTTCTTCAAGAGTACTGTGGCTACCCTGGGCCAGGCCACAGCCTTTGCATGCCTTGACTTTGCCCAGAGAGATCTGCCTAGCATCCACACCCCAGCAAGCAAAGCAGATGGGGCAGTGAAAAGTGAACAATTAGCCTCCACACCACTGGCTTCAAGCTAACACTTTGAACCAGGTGTAATATCAACTCATCTCCAGGGGACAGTAAATGGCAGCAAGGAGACGGGGCTCTGAAGAGGCTGCTTGTCAGACAAGCACGAGGAAAGGGCTGAGCTCTTGCAGAACTGTGAGGGCCCTAGGGGCCATTTTCCTTTGTTACAGGTTGGAATCACTTCTTTTGGAGGCTGCCACCCTCAAAAACCAGTCCCTGGGGCTTCTGGACCTACTTCGGGCCTAAAGACTTGTTTCACTTTGCTACAAAGTCTGCAATTTCGGATTCTATTTGTGTCTATGATGCAGAAAGACAGTTCCGCCAGCTGCAAGGGCATGGGACTTCAGCTTAGAAATGGAAATGTCCCCTTCTTATCCAACAGCCACCAGTCCAACAGCTCCCTAAGGGGGAAGCTGGAACACGAGGCCCCAAGACACAAAGTCTTACACAGCACAAAAAAGCATGTTCTCAGTGTCTTGGATACTTAGAAAATGAGAAATACCACTGGCATGGTTTTGAGTGGACTGATGACCATGGACAGAGGCACCACAACCCCTCTGGCCAGAGTGTCAAAAGGGAAAACCACATGGACCTCCCTCTCTGCCATGCCAGGTCTGTCACATTCAGCAGCTGCTTCACTCAGGCACCCATCCCGTGACCTGCAGGGACAATGGCTGGCCTGCATGTGGAGCCTGACCTTGTCTTGTTCTCCTTTCCCTGCTGTTTTTCCCCTTCCTCTGTTCCCACAATCTTTCAAGTCATTTGTGCAAAAATGCTTGTGTGCCCGTGCCCGTGTGTGTGTGTGCGTATGTGTGTGTGTATGTCTGTAATCAATGAGAAATGCAAATGACCCAAATAAAATGAAACAGAGGGTCTGCTCTTCAAAATGTGGTTCTGATCTTACATTGGGTGGCTTTACTCTGTCAGCTTCTTTCTTCACTGGAATCCGGCTCACACGAGCCCATGTCAGATTTTCCCGGCAATTTGGTGGAGTTATTAATGCATTAATTGAGATAAACACCCTGTCATGCTAATGCATTTGGGAGGCTTATTAGGGACGGGAAAGAGTGTGCACTGCTCCACGGCTCTTCCCCCAAAGTGAGCTGAGTACTTCTTCCTTATGGAGAGGATGGAGGAAAGTTGATTAAATTATCCAAAACCCTCTTCAAAGAACCATATGCTTTCAGTCAGAGGCAAGGATGCTGGGCAGGTAGGTGCTTAAAAGCAACATGGAATAGAAGGATATCAACTGATTCAAAGTGGTATAGACTTTGGCAACTTTTAGTGACTGGAACGTACTGAAACCCCCATTGCTCAGCTGGACAAAGTGACCAATTAACTATGTAGGGTCTGGTGATGAAGCCACCGCATTTGGTTGCCATTGCTGTTATCTTAGGACTCAGCTCCCAGTTAACATGTCCAAATATTATGAGATCTATACACATTTGAGAATGGTTGTGGGATAAAACAATATTTGATGCTTTTGGAGGCTGGGAAAATATTAACAGCAGGAGTTCTGTGATTTTAAAATTTCATTATAGAGGTTTCATCTTTCTTTTCTCTTCTCCTAATCTTCTCTCCTTCTGCTATTAAAAGCTGCACAAAATAATAATTAGGCCAAATGTACGAGCATGGCTACCAGGGAGCAGTGGGGACCTGTGGGCCAGGATACCCAAAGCAGACAGGAGGGAGCCAAGGGGCTGGCAAGAGGTGGAGACTTCAGCAGACTGTGGGGCATTATACAGGGCAGGTCTGGGTATGGGTGAGTTTAGGGATGGAACCAGGCTCATTCTCCCCCGTGGCCACAATACAATTCTGTTGTCACCTCAGGGACATGCCTGCCCCCCTTCTTGTGAAGCCTTCCTAGGACAAGGGCTTATGAGCTTGAGAGCAGAGGGTCCTGTGTTCTTGGCCAGCTCAGACACACAGGATCATGGGAGCAAGGTCTAATATCACCTTCAGATGCTTATGAAGCTGGGACTTGGGAAACTCAAGGCTGCTAAATGCAAACCAGAAAACCTAGAGATGGCACGGGCCTGTCCTGTCACCTGGTACCCTGCCCTGTCAGAGGGAGACTGTTGCCTACAATATAATTCTGAGTTCATTTCCTGTGGCCATGACTGAAACACATAGCCATGGCCTCAGGGAATTCATCTGACCCTCTCAAAGCAGGGCTGGAGCCTGTCTGCTGCAGGCAGTCTTGGTAGAGGAGAAGGGAGGCGATTGTCACAACTGAAGGAACATGCCTGGTCTCTGTGTGGGCTGCTCACCTTCCTCCTCTTCCTTCCCCTCCTCTTCCCCATCTTCCCCCTCTTCCCTCTTCATTAGAAACCACATGCCCTGACTTAGCATCATCTAATGGGTACCTGCCCAACCGGATGAAATTAAACCTTCCTTTGTGGTGATGTATTTGTGATTTTAAAAGGGGTTCTTCTTTATTAATTAACAAAGAATGGATAGATAATTGTGTGTCTGTGGAGGGGAGGGGAAGAGGAGAGTGGGTGTTGGTGGGCCCAGCGATTGGGGGCAACTCGAGCAGCTTTTGCGGCCAGAGCCAGCTGTTTGTGAGGATTTTGTCTGTTATGTGTGGTAAATCTCATTAACATGGTGTATCCCCTTCCTTCTCGGGGGTACTTGCCACTAGATTAGCCACACTACTTTGCGATCGTACTTACTACTGTATTTACACAGCAAGGTTCATTTGAGGATCAGGTCCCCGATTGCTGTGGAAGTTTTGTTCAATGTCAAGTCACGGTCATTGGTTCATAGAGGAACTGCCCAGACTGATTCTTGCCTGCAGTGGAGACAGCAGATAAAGCCATACAAGATTTAGAAGTGGGCCACTTTGCTTCTGCCTCTTGGTAAGTAGGGTCGACCTACCTTAGATGTGTCTCAATTCCTAATAAAACTGATTTTATCAAAACGCAGAGTAGGGTCAAAAAATAATATTGACCATTGCCTTGCTAGACTCTGGTGTGTCATGTGCTCTTTGAGCTATGGCTGTTGCCATGCTTCCTGGCTTTGGCCCCCTACCCCACCTTGGGGAGGTGAAACTTCTCTCTCCCTTCTCTTTCTCTTTCTAATTTACTTTTAAATAAACTTTTCTTTCTTTGCAAAAAAAAATCACAACATTGGTGTCAATCGCACTGCATGACCTAGAGAGGGTGAGAAATATGCCTTCAGTGTGGTTAATCTCCCATCAAGGGCCTCTTCCTCCCAGATGGGACAGTCAGGGGCCATGAGGATTTAGGCATCACATGCAATCAATTCTGATGGGAATTCTCTATGAGTCACTTAACATCATCATGACACTGTCTCCCAGGGCTCTTCCTTTGCTAAGCTTTCCCACTGTTGGTGCCTGCACCCCTAGGATGTAGGTACTGAGGAGAAGCACTGTCTTTCATCTCCACTGTGTGCCTGGTCCCATGTGCACAGACCCATGGGAACCTGCCCACTGACCTCTCAAGGACATTCGCACAGCTGCTATGTACTGAGAGTATGGTGTCTGTGTCAAGAGTTTAAATGAAAATTGTATGTGTGCATATTGTAATCACATTGGAAGATACTAGCTAAGGGCTGGGAAAACACTCTTTAACAAAGTCATTGCAAGTGATAAAATAGGTATGCGAATGTTAATATTTCAACAGCAAGCTCACGTCTATTATCTGCGGGGACCCTCACAAGGATCCTGCAAAGTCTTTCAAAGTATTATACCTGTTTCTCAGATGAGGACAGTTATATTCAAGAGGTTAAGTCCAGGGCCCAGGGCCACAGAGCTAGGATGTGGTGGGGCTGTCTTCCAAACAACACATATTCACTTGAACTTCATATCTCCCCAAGGCTCTGTGCTCAGTGCCCAGAGGAATGTTGAATTTAAAATGCAACTCGTTTCCTCACTGCCCTTCTTCCCCCTCTCAGAAGGTCTTCCACAGTCCCTGTGAGTGGACAGATGAGGGTTCATGACTTGAAATGACATCCATACAAAGGATGGATTTATTCATGGCCCCTTCTGCCTTGGGGCACCCATCTGGGAACTAGAAGATATTTTGAAGTCAGGTGTCCCTGACAGAGGGGTCTGCAGTCAGGACAGATGTAGTGTGCTGCTTCCTGGTCTCCAAGGCTGAGGCCTCCACAGGGAGTCCAGGCCATGGGCCTGAATCCCTCCCCTTGGTGGACGCCGTGGCATAGATCCAGTTCTGGCTTCTGGGGCCATAGACTGTGGCTGCCCTGGGAGCCTCCCATTCCTCCCTGGTCATTCTGTGGAACTGTTTCTTTGACTTTTCTCATGCAGACCTGGCTACAGCTTTGATCCTCAAAGAGGAAGACATCTCACATCCTCTGCTCCCACTGGTCCCTGCCTGCAGAACTGCTACTGCTGATTTAAGTGCAATGGACATGTCCATCTTCAACCTATCTGCAAACTGCATGTTACAAGAAAGTTATTTGTTTCACACAATATTTATTATTTAGTCATCCTCATGGATGATTGGAGCTTTGGGCCCTAATTTACTTTTATTACAGGCTTCTTTAGAGAGAACAAACAAACTAGAGATAATGCCTTTTTCTCTGTTAAGCTAAAAAACCTTTTAGTTGGCGATTACACATCCCGTCTGTTCCAGGTGTTGGACTGTGAGCTTCTCAAGGTGAGGGGCCAAGACTGGTCATATTTGTCATCTCTGCTGGAAGGAGAGCTGGATTGGAGGCCTGGATTCCAGTCCAGACCCCAGCACCATCCACTGTGTGACCCAGAGCACGTAGTAGAATGATCATCCATGGCAAAAAGAACATTCCAAACACTCAGTTTTAGTCTTCACAAAAGTCCCAAGAACGGCCTTGACACCAACACAGCCAGTGGGCCAGCCCCATTCAAGAAAGTTAAGTGACCTTGATGTGACTATTTGATTTGGCAGGGTGTCTGGTGGTTCTGGTAGGGTGAGAAGTCTAGAGGGGTCACAGTCTGTATTTCTCTTGATGCACGGATGCACATCTGCCAGGGAACCTGGTTTCCACCATGCCAAATCAAAAAGCCACAGCAATATCACTTCCATTTCTTGAATGGGATTGGCCCACTGGCTGCGCTGGTGTCAAGGCCATTCTTGGGAATTTTGTGAAGGCTGGAAGTGAGTGTTTGGAAGGTTCTTTTTCCCATGGATGATCATTCTACTGCATGTCCGCCTCCGGGATCAGCATCCATCAGGCACATAGGACAGACCCATGGGAACCTGCCCGTTGACCTCTCAAGGACATTCACACATGACAGCTATGGACTGAGAGTATGGCTTGGGAACTAGACCAATGTGAGTGAAAGTCCCAGCTCTTCCACTTAAAGCTCTGTGGCCTTGGGCTGATCACACAGGCATTGACATCACAAGGTGGTTGTGAAGATGAATGGATAGTGCTTGGGGGGTCCCTATGATCCTGGAAGGGCATGCCAAGAGGAGGCTGTGGGAAGCAGGTGGACTTCCAGAGAGGCCTCTTCAGACTGGCTGCTGTCTTCAGCAGAATGGAATATGGGAAGTGTAGGGGCCCTGGCACCTCTCCCTCTGTATGCCTGCTGAAGTGACTTCCTCTCTCTTCTCAGTGAGTGACACCCAAATGTGAGGATGACTGCACCCAAGCTGAGATCTGGACACTCACTAACTCAAGCTCCAGGGGTAAGCCCATCTGCAGGCTGAGCCCAGAGCTAGAAGGGGCTGCAGCAGATACAGACCCAGACCAGCTGGGGCCATACCAGGTCACTGGGCCTCTGCCACTCCCTTGGACTTAGGTTGGAGAACCCCAACAAACCCATAGTTAGGGGCGGCACCAGCCAGGGGCCCAGACTTCTTATGTATCTGGCAGCCAGTTCTGGAAACAGGCAGCTTGGTGGGGTGTTAGCTGCTGAGTCTGGGCTCAGTCATAAACATTTATACTCTCACTTTTGGTAACCATAATTCTACATTTTTCTACACAAAAGGCTGTAGGCCAGGTGTGGTGGCTCATGCCTATAATCCCAGGACTTTGGGAGGTTGAGGTGAGAGGATTGCCTGAGCTCATGGGCTCAAGACTAGACTGAACAACTTGGCGAGACCTCATCTCTACGATAAATTTTTAAAAAATCAGCTGGGCATGGTGGCTCATGCCTGTAGTTCCAGCTACTTGGAAGGCTGAGGCAAAAAGATCACCTGAGCCCAGCAGGTAGAGGCTGCAGTGGCCATGAGCGTGCCACTGCCCTCCAGCTTGGGTGACAGAGTGAGACTCCAACTCAAAAAAAAAAAAGTTGTAAAACAGCAACAGTAATAATAACTTGTTTGTTTGACAAATGGAGGAGGATAAGTATATTTTTCTATTTGGAGCTTTGTAGCTTAAATGCCACCATCCCTATTTCTCCTGTAACCTACCTTTGGATGTAATAACACTGTACCTTAGAGAGACACCATAAACTACCACTTCACTTCCAAGCCGGTCAGAATTCCCTATATAGAGCACTGAAATCCCAGATCAGAGGAGGAGGGGAATATTTCATGACCAGTTTGAAAACATTGTTGCTGAACCTATAAATTAAGAAAGTGAATTGCTCCAATAGTGGGTATTGATATGCTCTGCATGGTGGAGACAGTTCTCTAAAACACAGTGCAGATGGAGGGGCACCCTGCCTGCAGTCCATGGCAGAGGATTGGCCTTTGTGAAGATAGCCAGAGTGGAAGACAGCCTGGGCCTCAGAACCTGGAGAAGATAGGAACAGGAGAGGAAAGGGACTTCTGGGTGAGCGCCAACCTCGCAGAGGCTGGAATTCCAGGTCACTGGGCACTTGGTGCCTTGTGGATGTCCTGACATGGGAAGAAGGGTGCGTTTCTCCAGCTGGGGTGTACTGGGGCACCCAGCTTAGACTATCAGCTTTGTGACTCTGGATCCCGCCCCCATTTTTAGTCCTCGGTCCACTTCTGAGTTGCTCAGGTACTTTGTTGGGGCGACCTTTGACATACATTAGATCCCTCTTTTCCTGAGCTTCCAGCCTCTCCAACAAGCCTTCTTGGTTTAGAGGGAATAACTTGAATGTGATCAGGAAGCCACCTTCTTAAGGAAATTAGAGGGTAGATCCTTTTGGGAAATGATTTCTTCCTTCCAAGGGCGCATGACCAGCCAGTTGCCAAGTGGGGGCTTCAACATAGGAGGGTGGTTTTTAATTTCCCTGCCCCCAGTCAGAGGGAAGCTGTCCACATAGTTCATCCAGCACTGAATAAACCTTCATTTCATGCTATAAAAAGGTGTGAGGGTACCTTCTTTGTCCCCTTTCAGGGCAGTTTCACATGAAATAATGAGCTGAAGAGCACTTTGAGAGATGGAAAGATATCTCTAAGAAACCCACATAAAGCCTTGCTTTATTAACAGGTGGAATGTTCTTAAAGAAGAGGCATTTGTCCAGACCAATTCACCCAAACAAAATCAAAGTCAGTTAACAATACCAAAACCACACTACTAAACAAACAAACAAACAAAAGCAGATCAGTCATTTGGCATCTTAAAACAAGTTGGAAGATAGAGTTTATAAGTCACTAAATCTGTGTTTCCAGGAACTGGTGCTTGTTCCCAGTCTATCACTGGCCCATTTCTGTTAAGTCAACCTGTCTAGTCCCATTGCTAAAATTCACAGGCATGTAAGAGAGAATTCACCACGTTTTGGCAAATACTGCTGCCATGTGCTGTCTTGATCCACTCTCTCAAGCATGATGGAATATTCCTGACCATCCATTCTGGGTGAGAAGGGACCCTGAGTGATTGCCCCTTCAGACTTCTTACCCTACTGGGGAAGTTGAGCCCCCAGAGTCCCGGTTATTACAGTGGGTGGTGCTGGAACCAGAACCCAAACCCAGGCCATCCATCCTCTTGGCCATCACGTCCTCTTGGCTAGGCACCCAAGCATGCCCTGAGCAGTTGGAATCACTTCCTCCCCATTTTTTGGTTCCAGACACCAGTATCTGTAGAGCCATGTGTTCCTAAACATAGAGATTAGAGTATTTGGTGAGGAGGTAGGACCCTGGGAACCCACCTGAAGTGACCGGGTTGGGGGGGCAGGCAGCTGCCCCCATGGGTGCTTCAAATCCCCTGCTCAGTCCTCTGGGCACTGGGCATGGAAACAGATTTATTTCTGCTGTTGTTGGCTAAGTGATAGCTCCTCACACCCCCAACTATATGGCTCACCTGTTTGGGTGCCTGCACCTGCCCTCCTTGAACTCTTGCAGCTGGACTGGACCTCAAAGGGCTCTGTCCTTGCCTGAAACACCAGTTCCTTCCTTCCTCTCTCAGTGAGCACCGACTGGACTCTGGGGATGCTTTGCAAATGACCCTCCTTGTGACGTCTTCTGGTCTCCTCAAGGCTCCGTCCTCTGTCCCTGTCGCCATCACCTCCAAGAGAGCCCTGAGCACCTGGTCCTATGTGACCACCTCCATTCCTGAAAAGGGAGTTTCTGGAAGAGTGAGACCACATCTGTCTTGTCCCATTCAATCCCTATTGCCTGCCACCCAGTAGGCCAGCTGTGGTAGTACTGTGACAGTAATGACAATATTTTCTTACATTACGAGGTCTGATAATTAAGTTCATGAGCTCATCCTAGAAAAAGCGTGACATACCTCATGGCTGAATATCACTATGGTCACCTTCAAAGTACTCCCCTTGGGAAGCTATGCACCGACATGAGCACCTAATCTACCTGTCAAAGCAGTTTTGGATCTCTCTTTCTGGAATGACCATCAGAGCTATCATCACATTATTACCCTTGATGTCCTGAGTGTTGTCAAAATGTCTTCCTTTATCTTTGGGTAAAGAAAAATATCAATGGGGGCCAGATCATGTGAGTAGGAAGGATATTCTGATATGGTTATTTGTTTACTGGCTAAAAACTCCCTCAGAGATACTGTTGTGTGAGCTGGTGCATTGTCATGATGCAAGAGCTCCTCCAGAACCATTTTTGCACACATCTTTCTCAAGCTAACATTTTCAGTTAAGATTTTCCTGTTTATCAATGTTGATTTGGTCTGCTATGCCACTCACGGTCAGCCAACGATTTTGATACACAACTCAAAGAATTTCTGCAATGCTTTTGTCCATTCTGCTTGTTACTGACTATCCCGGTCTCTCTTCTTCAGTGATGCTTTCTCTCCCCTCAGAAAAAACATTTATCACATTTTTACACTGCCGTTTTCTTCATGGCATTATTTCCATAAATTTGGACTAACGTGTCCCTGATTTGACTTCCACTCTTGCCAAGTTTGACAATAAATTTAAGGTCTGTTGCTTTCATTCAAGCTCGGACCTTCTCACAATGGCATGCAAAAACATGCAACAACCATAATGAATGCCGTTCAGCAAGAC
>NW_007134584.1:0-11097 GCF_000164805.1 Carlito syrichta | reverse complement strand
TTTCCCTCCAATCTGCCTGGCCAGTGGGATCAAGGGGATCTGACCTCCAGGCAAGCAATCATTGCTCATTAATCACCATTCTGGCATCTTCCACCTAGGTCTGAAAGAGTCTGCAAGAGGCACATAAATCATGGAGACTGGGCTGGGGGTGAAGGAGCTACACGGTTGCATGTGGGCTCCTTGAACGCAGCACACAGGCAGCCTGGTGGACAATACCTGGTGCTGTCTCAGTCACTGTCTGTCCTCCATCTCTCTTGTTTACTCATTCTCTCATACAGCTTGTTCCTCCAAAAATCTAGTGTAGTACATTGCCTTCCCATAAACCTCTGAGAAGGTAAAGACATGCACGCACACACACCAGCACACACATGCACACACATGCAGACACAAGCACACACATATAAACACGTCCAAACACAGAGACACACACATGCATACACCAGCACACACATGCACACACACATACATACATAAACACATGCACACATACATAGAGAAAAATGCAATACTCAGGCCAAAGACTGACAGCCAGCAAGATCATTATCTTGGGAGAAATTCTGTTACCTATGAATATTGCAGGTGGATTGAGAAAAGGAACCGATAGCCTACCAATGTTTGGCCACTTTTCAACTAGAACAGGCCACCTGCTTAAAGGAACACACAATGGCATTGTGTCCTTCCCTCACCATGTACCCCAATTCAGAGAAAAGGGGCAGCTGTTCTTATGTGTTAGTGATCATTTTTGTACTCATTAGGGTACTTTACTGGCCCCTGCTTCCTAAATGTAGAATTAATCTGTGGTTTCCGTCAATTTCCTAGAGCTATTGTGACAAAGTATCACACACTGGGTGGTCTGAACCGAAGAACTGATTCTCTCTTAGTTCAAGAGGCTAGAAGACTGAAAACTGTCCACAGGGCCATCTTTCTGAAGGTCCTCCCTTGACTACTCCTGGACTCAGGTGGTTGCCAGCAGTCCTTGGCATGTCTTGGTTTGTAGATGCATCACTCCAATCTCTGCCTTCATCTTCACATGGCATTGCTCCTGTGCGTGTCTCTGTGCCCAAATCATCCACTCCTTATAAAGACACCACTTGGGTTGAATTTAGGGTCCATCCTTTTCCAGTATAACCTCCTCATAATTTGATCACACCTGCAAAGACCTTATTTCCAAGTTAGGTCACATTCACAGGTGCCCAATGGATGAATTTTGGGGAACACTATTCAACCCGGTGTGTGGGTAAAAAATAGTTTAATAAATGAGATATATGGTAAGCTGTCTGAAAGCAGAGCAGGATTCCACAAGGACTCAAGAAACCTCTCTTGACGACTAGATTGGTATGGAAAACTAGGGTTGAGAAATGTCTAGAGTAGGACCACCCAAATGTGAAGTAGAGAGATGGATCTCAAGGCAGCTATGCCCAGCTCCCTCCCTGCTTGTCCTTGGGTTGGGAGGGGAGCCATGGCAGAGCAGTGCACCAGGCTCTGTTTCCTCTGACCCCTCCATGCCTGGGATCTCCCAGGCTCTCATGCTCAATGACTAAAATGCTGCAGAGCAGTCTGTGGGAAAACTCAGACACCAAGAGGCCAACAGCACCTGGGAGGTGACTCTCCCAGGACAGTCAGGTGAGTGGGTGCTGACAATGGCTGCTGCTGGCAAGGTGAAAGGCAGAAGGAAGCTTGGCAGGGTGACAGAACATCTCAGAGGCTGGGAATGTGCACATCAGAGAGCTCATCAAGAACATGCCCTCAACTCCATCAGAGCATCCAGACTCACTTCTCTCGGGAGCACACTTCTCAAGGGTAGGGTTTGAGCCCATCTTTGGGCACATGCCCGTACCGTCCCCTGCTGTAACAGGTATGGTTTGCCTAGTATCCACTGAAGAAATGCCAAATATTTTAAACTCTACTTTCCTGTTCTGGATGGCACTAAATTTTCTTGTTCCTCTTATTTATATCTGACAGGGGCAGTAATTCATTCCAGATGTCCAAATCAGGACAGGTGACCATAGTTTGAAGGAAACCTAGTGCTGTCTTAGATATTTTCCCTTAACTTATTCAAACTTTGGAATGATGTTTAATAAGAAATAAGCATGTGTTGTCCCTCTAAGTTAAAGAGTTAGCTTGATGAAAAGAAAGTTCCACAGAATCATGCTTATTTCTAGAACCATGTTTGTTAAACATTTTAAGGGCAACCAGAGTAAGACATACATTTGACCCAGCACTTACACTGATATAGTTGAAACAAAAAATGTGAAAAGATAACACAAGAATTGCATTTTGATTCTTATCTGTATCCTATTGTTTTTTAAAATGCTGACCATGACCTATTAAATTGATTTCGTAGTCCACATATTTCATATAGCTGAAAAACTTTTGTTGTAGAGTCATCATAACATTTACCACTTTGTGAAGTTTCTCCCTCTTTCAAATATTTGCCAAGGCTCAGAATTGAGACTAAGTGGCGTAGAAGGAAGGAAAGTTCCAGCATACTCTTTTAAAAATTAGATTTATAATGAGACACGCCTTAAAGTACTATTTTCCTCCCGTGGATGTTTCCAAGTCAGATCACCAGTAACAAAAGGGCAAACTTTGACGTGCTTGCTTCTTTCTGCAAATTAACATAGGCTGAGCAGCCAAGGGACGGTGGACATGTGATGCTTCCTGACTCTCCAGTTCTGGCATCCACCTTCCTCAGCTCTGTTTGAGTTTCTGGAAAGAAAGAATTTCTCACTAATACTGTTGGTGAGTAGTGTGTGCCTTGGCAGCAGGGAGTTTTGTGTGTGAAATTAGCCTAGCCAATCCCATATTTAATTAAATACAAACAATAATCCCTGTGAACAAAGTGTATATGTGAATAGAGCATAATTTGACCCTTTTCCATCCATCCATTCATCCACCCATCTATCTATCCATTTATCCATCCACCCATCCATTCATCTACTCAATCATCCATCCACCCACCCATCACCCCAGGCACCTATCTACCCACGCACCCATCTATCGATCCATTATTCATCCACCCAACCATTCATCTACTCATTCATCCATCCACCCACCCATCCACCCATGCACCTATCTACCCATCTACCCATCCATCCACCCATCCATCCATCCATCCGTCCATCCATCCATCTATTCACAGCAATAGCATGACTTATTTCATTAAGAAAAATCCAAATTTACTTAAAAATGAAGAAAACTGTATAATTATAATTGTATAATAAAGTCTGAAATGCTCATCAGACAGATTCAGTAATTATTAGGATTTTGCCTTACTTGATTTTTTTGGGCTAAAGTATTTGAAGGAAAATATCAGATATTATTTCATTTTTATTTCTACATACTTCATTGTGAATCTTTAAAAAGTACATTTTCTCACACAGGCCCAAAGCCATTATCTCATGACAAAGAACAATACACATTGGGCATCATCAAGTCCACAATCTCTAGTCAAATGTTCTCTGTTATCGCAGATCTTATTAAAGCTGATTTGTATAAATTCATATCCAAACAATGTCCACACTTTACATTTGGTTGTTAACGCTCTTTCGGTCTCTTTAAATTTAAATTTAAAGCACCTTTTGTTTTATTTGAAGACTTTGACTTGTTGGGGGAAAAAAAAGCTCATTGTCCTTTAGAATGGATTTGTCTGTTTGCTTCCTCATTGTGTCATTTCACACATTAGTCATTCTCATATTTCCTGTAAACTTAAATTTAAATCTAAAGATTTGATTGGATTTAGGCTCAATGTTTTGGCAAAGATTATTCAAAAATTGGATGTTGTGTATCCTTTTATATATTGCATCTCAGGAGGCCAATAGTGTCTGGTTATTCCATTTTTTTTTTTAGTTGGAGTCTCACTCTGTTGCCCAGACTGGAGTGCAGTGGCTGCTCCTGGCCACCACAGCCTCGACTTGCTGGGCTCTGGAGATCCTTCCCCCTCAGCCTTCCAAGTAGCTGGAACTACAGGCACGCACTACCACTCCCAGCTAATTTTTTTTTTATTTATTGTAGAGATGAGGTCTCACCAAGTTGCCCAGGTGGCTCTCGAACCCATGGGCTCAGGCAATCCACTCACCTCAGTCTCCCAAAGGCACAGGATTACAGGCTGCACCACCGAACCCAGCTGGTTATTCCACTTTTAATGATATGCAACTGATCAGTAGGTTCACCCTTGGGCAGCTTGATTCTTCCATTGCAGACCTCCCCCTTCATCTTTCACCCAGGGGTTTCATCTATTGATGACCATTTCCTGAATCAGCTTTTGTATTGGGGCTTGTAAAATGAAATTGTTTATTTGATATCCTTTCTATTTCACCAGTTGGAATTCTTCTACAAAAAAGACCTCATTTCATCAACCAGGTTTACTCACTTTCTCAAAAATATAATTACTGTAGCAGCACTCACACACTATGTAATTTCACTTGTTAGAATTTTCCTATTCAAAGAACACATATGATTGTCAATATACTCACTATGCAGATACTCACGATTAAACTTGGAATGGCTCATGCCTAGGAGCCTGACAGCATGTGTCTGGCTGCATCTCTAGGGCTCAGTGAAAGAGCCAGTGATTAACTGGATGACCCAAGTCGGACAGAGTTGCCTCCTCTCCCATGAGGTTGGAATGCTAGTGACCCCACTAACTTGTGTAACCTTCCCTCCAGACAGGTCTGAAAAACTCTGACTCATTTGAACCCAGTCTTAGCAACTGTCCAGTTCCGTATTCTGTCAGATCAGCGGTGGCATTAGATCCTCATAGGAGCACAAACTCGATTGTGAATTTCATATGCAAGAAACCTAGGTTGCTTCTTATGAGAATCTCATGCCTGATGATCTGAGTGGAGCTGAGGCAGTGATGCTAGCAATGGGGAGTAGCTGCAAATACAAATTAACATGAGCAGTGTGGTTTGACTGCATATCCCACCCTCCACGCTCCATCCCTGTGTGTGAAAAAATTGTCTTCCATGAAACCAGTCACTGATGCCAAAAAGGTTGGAGACTGCTGACATAAATAGACAAACAGCTACAAATGTAAAGATTCTTGCCAGACACTCTCAAATGATTCTAGGAGGAAATCTTTAATCCAACCAGTGAAAGGATTTTTCTTTCTTCCCCTTTTCATTCATCCAAGAGTATGAGGAGTAGTTTTCATCCTAACCAACTCACTGACACACAAAGTCATTATTTAGATGGCATGTCAATCTTTCTGTGATTTTTTTATTAAATATAGCATTTGAAAACTGACCATTTATTTAGCTTGGAAAAGGGATATGTTTGGTTTATGAAAGGAAAACATATTAACTATCAGTTGGTTCCAAACTCTTGCCATTTATACTTACATAGAATTAATCAAAAGATAAGAAGGAAATAATTTAGCAGTTCTTAGTAAAAGTTATCCCCAGTGTTGATTTAGTCTGTTCAGTATTGCTATAAAGGAATAGCTGAGACTGGATACTTTATGTTTTAAAAAAGGCTTATTTGACTTACAAATTATAATGGTTGGAAAGTTCAAGACTGATATCTGCATCTTCATCTGTGAGAGCCTTAGGCTGCTTCCACTCATGGCAAAAGGCAAAGAGGAGCTGGCTTACACAGAGATCCCATGGTGAGAGAGGAGGTACGTGGGACAGGGCCAGGGTCTTGTTAACAATCAACTCTCAAGGGAGCTAATAGAGTAAAAAATCACCCACTCCCGAGGAAGAGCATTAATCTGTTCATGGAGAATCTGCTCTCCAAACTCAAACTCCTTCAACTTATATGATTTGGGTCTCCCAGCTGCTGTGGGGATCCCAGAATTGAAGATGACATTCAACATAAAGTTTGGAGCAGACAGAAAAACCATAGCACAGAGGTGGTGATATCCTTCTTCACATAACTACCAAGACCGAGTCCTACCAGATTCTTTTTTCTAACCCAAAGATAAAACAAACCATCTGGCTTACCTTGTGAATTTTAACTTCTTAAGCTGAAATAAAGGGCACAGATTACAGGTTCAACTCTACTCTTAACTTACCATTGGCCATTATGTGAGAAACAGTCTGAGCAGGTAATCAATAACTCATGTTTTTCAGTCAATCATTTAGATAAATCTCACTGGTTGTTTATATAAATGCAACTTTCTTTTCTCAGACCCTTCTGTATATGTACATATGACCTAAAGGTGATCTGTGAGTATATCTCCAAATATTTTTCTTCTGGAATTGACAGGTTCCAGACATTCAATCAAACACATAGGCCAAAGCAGACATCCCAGTTCACATAATGGTGGTGGAGAAGCCTGTTGTGACTGGTTATAACAGATCACATGCAACAGTGTGTAAAATCTCCCACTGTTCAGAGATTCTTGTACTAAGCAGATTAATTAAACCTTAATTTGAATCTCCCAGCTTATATAGATCTGGCCTTAAAACTATCCCACCTAATTCTCCATCTATGTATGCATTAGTGAAGGAAGGAGAGGTAAGGTAAGGCATTTTATATGCCTGAGTCATTAAATTGGCTTAATCTAATTAGTAGGTTGTGAAACAGTTGAAGGGATTTGATGGACAGGTCATCTTAGGAAAGCCAGTATATCTTAAAATATTATTTTTCTTTGTGAAACACCAACTGTAATATTTTTGGTATGATAACTGTTCATGGTAAAAATTAAATTAGCCAGCATTACCTAGGAATCCCATAAAGACACAGTCCTCCCAGGAACCTACAGATTTGACGGGGGCTACAGAACCCTCGACTTTTGGAAACAATGGCCAACTTCAGCCTGACCCTTGGGGCATTCAGCTAATTTTATGCCTAAAAATCTGGATATTTGTAAATTTTCGAATGTTTGGCAAAACACAGCTACAGCCTACCTCTCCCAGACCCATCACCGTTCATATCTCACTCCCAGCACAAACACATGCACACATCATCACCCAAGTGCTCTGGTGCCAGAGTCAGCACTAATGTTCATCCTCTGTCTTACATTTACAATTGTAAATATAAATCAATTCGCTGTCACTGATGAGCCCTCTGGGAAATTCTCAGTCTCAGTTCAGGACACTAAAAGATGTTCATAGTCGGGCTCGGTGGCTCAGCCTGTAATCCCATGCCTTTGGGAAGCTGAGGTGAGTGGATTGCCTGAGCCCATGGGTTCGAGACCCGCCTGGGCAGGCGAGACCTCATCCCTACAATAAATCAAAAAATTAGCCAGGCGTGGTAGCGCTCACCTGTAGTTCCAGCTACTTGGAAGGCTGAGGCAGAAGGATAACTGGAGCCCAGCAGGTCGAGGCTGCAGTGTCCAGGAGCAGCCACTGCACTCCAGTCTGGGTGACAGAGTGAGACTCCGACTTAAAAATAAAAAAAAAAAAAGATGTTCATGAGAAGTTTCCAAACTGAAGCATACATTTGTCCTGTGTCTATTGCTGGCCATCAGACCACAAGGATTGCTCTCACAAAAGGTCAACACAAGTGTGATTTCCCCATCCCCGATCCCTATTTTACAGTAGGTCAGAGTCTACTCTGTATATAAGAAACATAAAATTTCGCTTGTACTTCTTGGCACACCATTAAAAAGTATAAATAAACAACAAACGAATATGCTTCTGCGCTGACCGGAAGCATCTCTAGGAAGAAATAAAATAAAGATAAGAACATCCCTGTGAGTCTTGTAACACAGAAGTGCTTTGGTGGTTGAATTTGAGAAAAGGTGCACTTTACCAGTAGAACTCCATTCTCAACTCACTACAGGAGGATGTGTGAAAAAATGGTCTAAAAACAGGCAATCAATAATTTGTATAGCAAACACAGTGTGCTGTTAAATAGTGTAGTCTGCAGATGTCTTTGAAGAAAAGGGGAAGTAGTAGGGGCAACTAGCCAGAAGTAGCCAGTGGAAGCAATCTGTCCACATGAACAAGAGTCTCTGAAGGAAGTTACAAAACATTTGCTGCCTGGCTGACATCCCACTGAGATAAATGCCTGGGGATCTCACATTTAGAGAGAGATGTGCCAGTGTCAGTTTGCAGTCTCAAAACTGCAAAAGATACAGAATCACGAGGAGTCAGGCATGAATAGGGAAGAAGAGACACTTGACACAATCTTCTTGCAACCCCCCACCATGAGGACCCAAGCCCTTTGCAGGGTGGGACTGGCAGGTTGGCATTACCTTAGAAGGATGGTCATGGTCATTGTGTTCAACCAGTTCAGCCAGATTTTTTGAGTGGTTTTTGAGCACTGCTAGGGATCATGGACATCACAGATCCATTCTGCCAATGCCTTTTGCGAGACAGCAGATCTTGCTGGCTGTTATCAGAACTAAGAGTTACCAGTCTTTGTTAGAAGGTTTTCTTCAGCCAAATTGAGCAGGACATTAGTCTATGCCCTCATGATGGTGCTGCCAGTCGAGTGGGGATTTGCCTTGGATCCCATCATGCTGCTGGAGGTACCAGAACCATCTTGGTTGAGGATGTCTGTAACTGGCAGCCCACCATGTGGAGACTCATAGGCCTCTAAGCCTGTGGGAAGAGAGTAACTTGTGTGTTTCCAGAGATTCCATGGTGACTCTGGCCTCTGTTCACCATGCTGTATAGTGAATCTGTTTCCTTCTGCTTGGCGTGCACTGGGCTGTTTTCCATTACATACCTGTGGCTGATGGAACTAGAGTCCTTGAGGGCACTCTTTCCATGCTGCCTCTTTTATCCTGTGAGTCTGTGTTTGCATGTCCTCTGCAGAACTGGAGTGTCACTCTGTAGGCAACTGTTGTCTTTAAAATACGGGTCCTCTCAGCAAGTCAACACAGACCTTGGTGTGATGGGGACTGAGATCAGACACTTCCACTTCCTTTGCCTTTCTCTGCAAGACAGCCTGTGAATATTCTAGAAACCAGGACTCTGAGCTTATAGAAATTCTCTGGATATTCAGGAGTGGGAGGAAGCCTTGTCACTTTTTGGTTTTGATTTCTTTTTTGACCAGTGCAGTAAAAATATCCCATGCTCTTTCCTAGACAGCCTGCAGAATTTTTCCACTTCAAGCACACACAGATCCTTTGCTAGAAAATATATGTCTTGGGACTAGGTAGATGTATGGACTACCTAGAAACAGGGCCTCCCCACCTCAACCTTACTGATATTTGGGGCTGGGTGGTTTTTGTTGCTGAGACTGCCCTGTGCATGTAGGATGTTTAGTAGGGCACATGGTCTTTCTTCACTAGATGCCAGGAGGACCCTCCAAGTTGTGATGCATGCTCTGCTATCTAACGAAGGTGAGCTAAATATCCTCCTTGCATATGCTGAGGGGAAAAACCAGGGTCTACCTGTGCTACCCCTGCAAATCTGGGGCGACACAGCTGTGTGCCTGACTGGGCTTCTGTGGCATTGCCTATAGAGGGTGCCAAGTAGGGAGGGGTTGGGTAGAGGTACAAGTGTCAGTGTGAACCAAGGAGAGGAAGAAAGAACAGTACAGTCTTTCACCTCAAAATGGTCTGTCTTTCACCAAAAGGAAGATGAAAACACTGCACTTGTAAGCGAGGCAACAGCTGCCTATAAACTTGAAACCAGGGAGGTGCTAGACTCTAGCTGATTTCATTATCAGAAGTGGCTTGCACAGAAGGAAATTTGGTCATGGCTGGAGTGAGTGAAATATGAAATGGCTTCACAGAAAATCCAGAAAGGGGCCTTTCCATCCTTAAAGGGAAACCAGTGGGCATCACCACCCTCAGGAAGGCCTCAGACCCAGAGGATGCTGCTCTCTTTCTAATTCTGTTGAAATTGCCTGGCAGTGCTCTTCATTTGGGTGCAAGGTCTATCATGTGTGCTTCCAACTGGGCCAGGTGCCAGCCATCAAAAACCCTTCTTGCCCTCAAGAATCTACAATCCTGAAGGTTGGTAACATGGGCTACCAAAACATTTGACTTAGAGGCAAACTTTGTCGTGGACATGTTTGGTTGACTTTCATAGTTTATTTTTAATATTTGCTTTTATGTGAATTAAGAGATCCAGGACTTCCAGGCAAGATGGCAACTGAAATAGGTCAGACTGAGAGTTCCTGCAAAAGCGAGTGTCCATAAAGACTTTCTGTGTGAGTGGGTGTGTGCTGGTGGGTGAGTGAAAGTCTGCCTGAGGGGAGACTTGGGTTTATGCACCTGGGGCTCCCTTCTGGAGGTGACTACAACCCCCCACTGCCCTGAAATTGGAGATCTGGACTCTCAGGCTCTGCCTTTCTCGAGCTCTCTTGAGAGGAGACAGCAGAGAACAGCCACCTCTCAGAACCTGCACTGACCCATGTCATCACCTGCAACAGCAGACCTGGCACGAGAAGGCAGGTAGTGGAAATCTGGAATAAACTCCAACACCAGTGATGGGCCTCCATGGGAGCCATCTTCTCAGTCTCAGGTTGGGCACAAACTTGCATTGCCACGCCCAGCTTTGCCCAGCCTCCATCTTGGGACCCAAAGGCTATCTTCTCATCAGACTTAGAGAGACAGACGCCCCTCCCCTACACTGGAAAATACACAGACACATCAGATCTGAGTGGGAGACTTGACAAGCAGCAGCAGCGAGTAGGGTGAGTACGAATCTTATCCATCCTCCTCCCACCGTAGTCCATGGGTCATCTGACTCATGCTAAGAGCAACCCCATCAGCCAATGCTGAGAGTGGAAGGGAAGGACTGGAGACCAGAGTCATTCCCTAAGGTGAAGGCCTGTAGGGAACCTGGACTCACAGAAACTGCCAGAGAGTGAGTTGGGTTTTTTTTGGGGGGGGTAGTTTTTTTTAGTTTTAGCTTTTTATTCTTCTCTCTTTGTTTCTGTTTTTGTATACATTTTTGAACTTACTTTGTTTCTGCTATTTTAATTTTTTTAAAGATTTTTCTGTTTATGTATGGGTATTTTTGAGGGAGAGTACACTAATGGGGGGGTTGTATGATTTTCTGTATGTTTTCTCCTTTTTGTTTTTTTCTGTCTTTGTTTGTCTCTCTGTTTCTTCATTAGTTGGTATGCCTGTCTGTTTTCCCTCTTCTTCTTCTCTCTCTCAACCTCCTATTTGTCTGCCTCTTTTCTTTTTCTATTATTTTCCCTTTTCTTATCTCACTTTGCTTCAGGAGGCAAACAAACACCCCC
>NW_007134583.1:0-3779 GCF_000164805.1 Carlito syrichta | reverse complement strand
CACACCATTAAAAAGTATAAATAAACAAACAAACGAATATGCTTCTGCGCCTGACTGGAAGCATCTCTAGGAAGAAATAAAATAAAGATAAGAACATCCTGTGAGTCTTGTAACACAGAAGTGCTTTGGTGGTTGAATTTGAGAAAAGGTGCACTTTACCAGTAGAACTCCATTCTCAACTCACTACAGGAGGATGTGTGAAAAAATGGTCTAAAAACAGGCAATCAATAATTTGTATAGCAAACACAGTGTGCTGTTAAATAGTGTAGTCTGCAGATGTCTTTGAAGAAAAGGGGAAGTAGTAGGGGCAACTAGCCAGAAGTAGCCAGTGGAAGCAATCTGTCCACATGAACAAGAGTCTCTGAAGGAAGTTACAAAACATTTGCTGCCTGGCTGACATCCTACTGAGATAAATGCCTGGGGATCTCACATTTAGAGAGAGATGTGCCAGTGTCAGTTTGCAGTCTCAGAACTGCAAAAGATACAGAATCACGAGGAGTCAGGCATGAATAGGGAAGAAGAGACACTTGATGCAATCTTCTTGCACCCCCCCCATGAGGACCCAAGCCCTTTGCAGGGTGGGACTGGCAGGTTGGCATTACCTTAGAAGGATGGTCATGGTCATTGTGTTCAACCAGTTCAGTCAGATTTTTTGAGTGGCTTTTGAGCACTGCTAGGGGTCATGGACAGCACAGAGTCATTCTGCCAATGCCTTTTGCTAGACAGCAGATCTTGCTGGCTGTTATCAGAACAAGAGTTAGCAGTCTTTGTTAGAAGGTTTTCTTCAGCCAAATTGAGCAGGACATTAGTCTATGCCCTCATGATGGTGCTGCCAGTCGAGTGGGGATTTGCCTTGGATCCCATCATGCTGCTGGAGGTACCAGAACCATCTTGTTTGAGGATGTCTGCAACTGGCAGCCCACCGTGTGGAGACTCATAGGCCTCTAAACCTGTGGGAAGAGAGCAACTGGTGTGTTTTCAGAGATTCCATGGTGACTCGGGCCTCTGTTCACCATGCTGTATAGTGAATCTGTTTCCTTCTGCTTGGCGTGCACTGGGCTGTTTTCCATTACATACCTGTGGCTGATGGAACTAGAGTCCTTGAGGGCACTCTTTCCATGCTACCTCTTTTATCCTGTGAGTCTGTGTTTGCATGTCCTCTGCAAACTGGAGTGTCACTCTGTAAGCAACTGTTGTCTTTAAAATACGGATCCTCTCATCAAGTCAACACAGACCTTGGTGTGATGGAGACTGAAATCAGACACTTCCACTTCCTTTGCCTTTCTCTGCAGACAGCCTGTGAATATTCTAGAAACCAGGACTCTGAGCTTATAGAAATTCTCTGGATATTCAGGAGTGGGAGGAAGCCTTGTCACTTTTTGGTTTTGATTTCTTTTTTGACCAGTGCAGTAAAAATATCCCATGCTCTTTCCTATACAGCCTGCAGAATTTTTCCACTTCAGCACACACAGATCCTTTGCTAGAAAATATATGTCTTGGGACTAGGTAGATGTATGGACTACCTAGAAACAGGGCCTCCCCACCTCAACTTTACTGATATTTGGGGTTGGGTGGTTTTTGTTGCTGAGACTGTCCTGTGCATGTAGGATGTTTAGTAGGGCACATGGTTTTTCTTCACTAGATGCCAGGAGGACCCTCCAAGTTGTGATGCATGCTCTGCTATCTAAGGAAGGTGAGCTAAATATCCTCCTTGCATATGCTGAGGGGATAAACCAGGGTCTACCTGTGCTACCCCTGCAAATCTGGGGCGACACAGCTGTGTGCCTGACTGGGCTTCTGTGGCATTGCCTATAGAGGGTGCCAAGTAGGGGGGGTTGTGTAGAGGTACAAGTGTCAGTGTGAACCAAGGAGAGGAAGAAAGAACAGTACAGTCTTTCACCTCAAAATGGTCTGTCTTTCACCAGAGGGAAGATGAAAACACTGCACTTGTAAGTGAGGCAACAGCTGCCTATAAACTTGAAACCAGGGAGGTGCTAGACTCTAGCTGATTTCATTATCAGAGGTGGCTTGCACAGCAGGAAATTTGGTCATGGCTGGAGTGAGTGAAATATGGACTGGCTTCACAGGAAATTCAGAAAGGGTCCTTTCCATCCTTGAAGGGAAACCAGTGGGCATCACCACCCTCAGGAAGGCCTCAGACCCAGAGGATGCTGCTCTCTTTCTAATTCTGTTGAAATTGCCTGGCTGTGCTCTTCATTTGGGTGCAAGGTCTATCATGTGTGCTTCCAACTGGGCCAGGTTGGAAAACCCTTCTTGCCCTCAAGAATCTACAGTCCTGAAGGTTGGTAACATGGGCTACCAACACATTTGACTTAGAGGCAAACTTTGTTGTGGACATGTTTGGTTGACTTTCATAGTTTATTTTTAATATTTGCTTTTATGTGAATTAAGAGATCCAGGACTTCCAGGCAAGATGGCGATGAAATAGGTCAGACTGAGAGTTCCTGCAAAAGCGAGTGTCCATAAAGACTTTCTGTGTGAGTGGGTGTGTGCTGGTGGGTGAGTGAAAGTCTGTCTGAGGGGAGACTTGGGTTTATGCACCTGGGGTTCCCTTCTGGAGGTGACTGCAACCCCCCACTGCCCTGCAATTGGAGATCTGGACTCTCAGGCTCTGCCTTTCTTGAGCTCTCTTGAGAGGAGACAGCAGAGAACAGCCACCTCTCAGCACCTGCACTGACCCATGTCATCACCTGCAACAGCAGACCTGGCACGAGAAGGCAGGTAGTGGAAATCTGGAATAAACTCCAACACCAGTGATGGGCCTCCATGGGAGCCATCTTCTCAGTCTCAGGTTGGGCACAAACTTGCATTGCCCCGCCCAGCTTTGCCCAGCCTCCATCTTGGGACCCAAAGGCTATCTTCTCATCAGACTTAGAGAGACAGACGCCCCTCCCCTACACTGGAAAATACACAGATACATCAGATCTGAGTGGGAGACTTGACAAGCAGCAGCAGCGAGTAGGGTGAGTACGAATTTTATCCATCCTCCTCCCACCATAGTCCATGGGTCATCTGACTCATGCTAAGAGCAACCCCATCAGCCAATGCTGAGAGTGAAAGGGAGGGACTGGAGACCAGAGTCATTCCCTAAGGTGAAGGCCTGTAGGGAACCTGGACTCACAGAAACTGCCAGAGAGTGAGTTGGGTTTTTTTGGGGGGGGTAGTTTTTTTTTTAGTTTTAGCTTTTTATTCTTCTCTCTTTGTTTCTGTTTTTGTATACATTTTTGAACTTACTTTGTTTCTGCTATTTTAATTTTTTTAAAGATTTTTCTGTTTATGTATGGGTATTTTTGAGGGAAAGTACACTAATGGGGGGGTTGTATGATTTTCTGTATGTTTTCTCCTTTTTGTTTTTTTCTGTCTTTGTTTGTCTCTCTGTTTCTTCATTAGTTGGTATGCCTGTCTGTTTTCCCTCTTCTTCTTCTCTCTCTCAACCTCCTATTTGTCTGCCTCTTTTCTTTTTCTATTATTTTCCCTTTTCTTATCTCACTTTGCTTTCAGGAGGCAAACAAACACCCCCACTTCATGGACAGATTGTAAGGCAGTAGAAAGTGGGTTTCAGAGGGCCCACACACCTGTCAGTGGATACTGGGATCTGAAGATAGCTTCTGAATCACAGCATCCCCTCAATTAAATCTCAAAACTTCAAAAAATACAGGCTCACACCCCTAGCCCAGCTTCAGAATTGAAAAAAACCAGAGGATCTACATAAGGAAGAATAGGAGATTGAGCAAACAGAAATAAAAACTATCACCCCG
>NW_007134582.1:0-624 GCF_000164805.1 Carlito syrichta | reverse complement strand
ATATATAGAGAGAGAGAGAGAGAGAGAGAGAGAGAGAGAGAGAGACTCCAGAATTCAAGCAATGAATAGCACCCAGAATGACTGGTCTCAAACCACAAACTCAGATATCAAGATATTAATAGACAGAAAAAATAGAAATGGGGAGAGACAAGAAGAAAAAAGCAAAGGAGTTGATAATTGAGATAAAAGCAATAAGGAATATGGTGAATGAAATAAACAACAAAGTAATAAGCATGGAAAGTAGAATTAACCAAGCAGAAGAAAGAATCTCAGAGCTTGAGGACCAAAATATGGAACTAACCTAAACTGTTAAAAACATAGAAAAGAAGCTTTAAAAGACAGAACAAAACCTCCAAGAGTTGAGTGATTATTTCAAGAGGCTGAACCTAAGATTAATTGGAATCCCTGAGGCAGATAGAGAAATAGTAACCACCCTGGAACAAACATTCCATGAAATTATCCAAGAAAACTTGCCTCATCTCATCAATGATGCGACCATTCAAACACACGAGATTCAGAGAACCCCTGCAAGAAAACAAATGAGAAGACCAACTTCCAGACATATAGTAATTCACCCACACAAAGTAGTATAAAGAAAAAATCCTAAAGGCAGCAAGAGAAATA
>NW_007134581.1:0-4035 GCF_000164805.1 Carlito syrichta | reverse complement strand
TCCTTGGCCATAAATCAAGCATAAACAAATCCCATAAGATTGAAATTCTGCTGTGCACCTTCTCAGACCACAATGGAATAAAGATAAATATTATCACCAACAATGTTCTCCCAAAACCCACAAAGACATGAACACTAAACACCATGATGCTAAACAAATTCTGTATCAACATGGAAATCAAAACAGATACTAAGGGAAACAAATGAAAAATATCTGACCAAAACTTCTGGGATGTCATGGAAATACTACTAAGAGAGGAATGCATATCTCTATGAACACACATGAAGAAAATGGAAAGATCACAAGTTAGCAGCCTAACAAATCACCTAAGGAAACTGGAAAAGCAAGACCATCAAAACTCTAACTTCAGCAGAAGATTCCAGATCACCAAAATTAAAGCCCAAATTTCGGACATAGAAGACAAGAATATAATACAAAAAATCAGTGAAACCAAAAGCTGTTTTTTGAAGGGTTAATAAGTTTGATGGACCCCTAGCTAGACCCCTAATAAGATTGACGGATCCCTAGCTAGGAAAAAGAGAGAAAACATCCAAATAAACATAATCAGAAGTGCAAAAGATGAAGTCACAACTGACTCTGAATAAAAAAGATTACTAGAAATTTCTATGTACACTTGTATGGAAACCAAATTCGAAAACCTCCCTGGTTGAAAGAAGAAGAAATCAAGACATTAAATAGACCAATAACAACCCAGGAAATCAACTATGTCATGAGAAAATTACCTACAAAAAAAAAAAGCCCTGGATAAGATGGCTTTCCAGCAGAATTCTACAAAACATACAAGGAGGAGCTGATACCAATCCTATTGAAAGTATTCCCGGCAATTGAGAAAGATGGAACCCTCCCCAAATCATTTTATGAAGCTAACATCACATTGATGCCAAAACTGGTAAAGATTCAACATAGAAAGAAAACTACAGGCCAATATCCTTGATGAACATAGATGCTAAAATTCTCAACAAGACTCTAGCAAACTGGATCCAACAACATATCTCAAAAATCATCCACTATGACCAAGTAGGCTTCACCCCCTGGATGCAGGGCTGGTTCAACATCTGCAAGACCATAAACATAATTAAATATGTCAACAGATATAAAGAAAAATACCACATGATTATAACATTAGATGCAGAAAAAGTTTTTGATTAAATCTAGCTCCTTTTCTTGATAAAAACCCTCAAACAAATAGGCATAGATGGAACATACCTCAAAATAGTAAGAGCCATCTATGAGAAACCCACAGCCAACATACTGCTAAACAGACAGAAATTGGAGCCATTTCCCCCCAAAACCAAAACAAGACAAGGATGTCCACTCTCACCTGTCCTATTAGGCATAGTATTAGAAGTCCTAGCTAAAGCAAAGGAGATCTGGGGTATCCAAATAGGAAAAGAGGATGTTAAGTTATCCCTCTTGCAGACAACATGATTCTATACTTCAAAAATCCAAAAGAATCTGTCAGAAAGCTCCTTACACTGATAAAGGACTTTGGAAAAGTCCTAGGGTATAAAATAAACATGCAAAAGACAGTTGCATTTCTATACACCAATAATAAACAAACAGAAACCCAAATTAAAAGCACAACCCTATTCACAACAGCCACACACACACACACAAATTAATATCTTGACATCTTCCTAACCAGAGATGTGAAAGACCTTTACAATGAAAACTACAAAACACCACTCAAAGAAATCAGTGATAACACAAACAAATGGAAAAATATTCTATGCTCATGGATTGGAAGACTCAACGTTATTAAGATGTCCATTCTACGCAAGACAATCTACATATTTAATGTAATTCCCATTAAATTACTAGCAACATTCTTCTCAGACCTGGAAAAGACAATACAGAAATTCATATGGAAATATAAACAACCCTGATAGCAAAAACAATCCTCAGCAAAAACAAAAACAAAAACACAGCAAGTGGTATCACACTCCCAGACTTTAAACATTATTATAAAGCTACAATAATCAAAACAGCCTGGTATTGGTACAAGGACAGGCATATAGACCAATGTAACAGAAGCAGAGATTCCGGAGGTAAAACCTCAATTTCTTAACCAACTCATCTTTGACAAAGCCTCCAACACCAAAAACTGAGAAGAAGAGAACCTATTCAGTAAATGGTGCTGGGAAAGCTGGCTGACCACATGTAGAAGATTAAAACAAGACCCCTACTTATCACCAAATGCAAAAGTCAACTCTAAATGGATCAAAGACCTGAACGTAAAACCTCAAACTATAAGAACCTTAAAAAATGAAGGAGATACCCTTATAGAAATTGAAACTAGCAACCAATTCCTGAATAAACCCCAAGTGCCCATGTCATAAGAGATATATGATAGACAAATGGGACCTCATCAAACTGACAAGCTTCTGCAAAGCCAAAGGAATCATCAGGAGAGCAGAGAGACAGCCCACGAACTGGGAAAAAATATTTGTCAACTGTTTATCTGACAAAGGCCTAACATCTAGATCTACTAGGAACTGAAACGTGCAGAAAATGGAAAAATAAACAGCCCCATTACAAAATGGGCAAAAGATATGAATAGGCACTTCTTAAAAGAAGACATATGGGCAGCCAACAGATATATGAAACAATGCTCAGTCTCACTAGTCATCAAAGAAATGGAAATTAAAACCACACTGAGATACCACCTAACTTCAGTCAGGATGGCCATCATCGATAACTCAAAAAACAACAGATGCTGGAGAGGATGTGTGGAAAAGGGAACAATTCTACACTGTTGGTGGGAGTGTAAACTAGGACAAGCTCTGTGGAAAATAGTTTGGTGAACTCTAAAAGGTCTAAAATTCGACCTTCCATACCACCCCACAATCCCCCTACTGGGAATATACGCAGAGGAACTCAAATCCCTCTATGAAAAAGATACCTGCACATGCATGTTTATTGCAGCATTGTTCACAATAGCAAAAACATGGAACCAACTGTGCTGCCCATCAAAAGAGGACTGGATAAAAAATGTGGTACATCTACATGATGGCATATTATGCAGCCATAAAAAAGGACAAAATTATGAACTTCACAGCAACTTGGATAGACTTAAAGTCTACAATACTGTGCTATCTATCACGGAAACAAAGGCCTGAGTATCACATGTTCTCATAAGTGAGCCTGGAACAATTATTGTAGTACTATAAGAAAACTGTCAGTAGTGGGAAATTGCTTGGGAGGGGGAGGTGGGCACTGGCAGTAGTGAAATTCTGTCAGGGGAGGGAGGCACACCTCATCAACAAGTGTACCTGCATAATGAACACTTGTTTACTTAACCTTGAATTGGACCCCACATCTTAAAATAAAAAGTTAAAAAAAAAAAGAAATCCAATTTTCATGTTAAATTTAATCAAGGCCTGGCAACCTCATCTCCAACCAACACCGGGGTGAGATTGAATTGCGTTAATCTAGAGTTTATTTTTTACAGAGTTCTGGGCTAGTTTGGGCCCCAGATACTTTCTGAGACATTGGAAAGTGCCGGTGAGGGAAGGTCCCAAGGTCAACAGGGCATGGCAGGCAACTTTGCAGCTCATGCAGAATCACAGCTAAGCAGCAGGGCCCAAGTCACCTCTAGACATGCTCTGTCTTCTGTTCTGCTTGTTGGAGCCTTGGCTGGTGCTGGCTAGGGCCTTGATGAGGGTGCCCATCCCTTCTCCCATAGGATGACACCATATAGATGCTGGAGGCCAAGAAGTGGTGAGAGAGTATCAGGTTCCCATTCCTTCTGCAAACTCTGCCTCAGCTGTACAGGTCAGCCGGTGTGGCCTTTCTGCCTCCTGACCATCTTTCCTCCTCAGATGTGGAGACAGAAGCCCCACCTAGATAAAGTATCCAGTCTGTGACTGGAAAGGCCAAATACCTCCTTTGTCAGTCCTTTGTTGTATGCGACCCCAGTACAGGACACTGACTCATACACGAAAGACTATATGACCACAAGCAATCTCTATAGACCAGAAAAGCCTTCAATTCAGGCTCTGAGGGGTATGGGAC
>NW_007134580.1:0-8612 GCF_000164805.1 Carlito syrichta | reverse complement strand
TTCTCTCCTTATGGATGTATATCTACCAACTTTTAATAATGTTCAAGTCATGACACAATGCTAGATGAGAAAATATCATTTCTTTATTAAAACTGCTTTATTAAGTCTGTTTTTCACCAGTGTGTTCTGGGGTTGAGTGTATGTGCATGTGTGTACGTACGCATGTGTGTGTGTTCCCTCTATGGCTAAAGGCATTGTCTGGCAAGTTTTGCAGACTCTTCTTTTGAAAGGCAGCTCTGCAGTTTTGCATCACTGGAATGAAATGAATTGTGCTATGCAGACAGGGGTTAAATTTTCCTACCTCTCATTGGCCATTTATGTGATTCTATGGCTTTCAAATGGTGTGATGCTGGAGGATGCCAAATGTCCTGCCATTTCATAACCAGCAGCAGACAAAGCTCTTTTTGAAATGCCAACGCTTTGAGCATCTGTTTTTATTAAGTAAAATGATCGAATGCTGCAGAGGACTTTGATTTTGGTTTTCCCGTCACTTATTGAGCAAGAATAATATGTAGTTTGTGGACAAAAGGAATGTGTTAGGGCCATTGTGACAATGGCTGCATTTTTGTGTTCCCATTTATTACTGATTGCAAAATAAACTTTGGTCTTTTAAAATAAATGTTATAAAAAATGTTCTGTGAATCGGGAGACTGTCACTCATTAAGTTTATTTAACATCACCATAATTAAAAATGCAACACTGCCATGCCTTCAGGACCGATGCCCATAAAAGACATATTGCCAAATCAAGGAGTTTCACTGCTACCTGACAATCCTATACTCAAAAGGGGAGAGGAATGAGCCCACCAGCTTCCTTTGCCACCCACACAGGCATGTGTGTGCACCACGTGCTCACACACATACACACATACACACACACATACATACATACACACACACACATACATACATACACACACACAGCCTTCCTCTGCAAGGCCTCTGGAAATCCTCGACTGATTAGGTAGCGTCTCCAAAGGAATGCTTTTAGCTACCTCACACTTCTTCAAGGAAAATATGAACAATAACAGAAACACAGGCAAAGGCTGCCACAGACAAGATGATTTCTTTTTGTTGAAAAAAATCACAAGAGATTCAACTGTGGTGGCTGGAGCTATCTGGAAAGTGTCAGTGGGGTAGAAACACTCTCCCTCCCCTCCACATAACCTCTAACAGTTGCTTTTGATATCTGCAAATGATGCAAACCAGAGGGCACAGAGGATGAAGTTAGCTAGCAGAACCCATCTTGTCTGAGATTGGTTTGACTCCATTTCAACTTTCAAGTCTCTGTTTCCAAAGACTCTTGCTCAAACCTTTTCAATATTTTTCTCCTGTGTAGCTTGCTCTCAACACTTATACATGGGTTACTTCTGCCTTGGAGATGCTGATTCAGACCAAGTGGGTGCCAGAGTGTCTCGCTGTTGGACCCCATGCAAGTTTCTGGTTTAGATTTAGTTAGAGAAGAAGTGTTAGGGCTTGTGGTCCCTAGTTCCAAGAGTAGGCTTTGGTTTGGCATTCAGAAACTGTGTGGGCATGATCCCAAATAATGACCTTTTTGTGAAATGAAAGAAATATGTATGTTATCATACCTCAAGCTTTATTTTCAAGGACTTCCTGCACCCAATTGCTTTCCCTGAGGCTTCATTTAAGTGTTAAATAGTCATTTGATTGAGAGAAACATTTTAAAATGAGGCGAGTGACAGTGACTTGTGGATTTTCTACTCTATGTGGGATCAGTGTGCATGAGAGATTCTGAACTCTCCTAAGGGCTTCTGTTCCTCACCAGCAGGGCTCTCTCCCCTTTGCTTAGAGGTGAAGGAGGGTCGGCTTGCCCCAGAGACTGGAGCTCCCAATAATGGTACAAGTATATCCTTCGATGCCCATGAACATGAACAAAAGAAAACTGAACAGCACTCCGTCTAGACATTCTAATGCCAGGGAGGCCCTTGGTCTCTAGAAGACATGAACAACTGTCCAGTCTGGAACTTTCTCTGACTTAGATGCAACATCTCTCCTCTGTACTTTGTCTCCTTTCATTTGGCTTTTGTTTGTCACCAACCAAAGTGCCAACTACCAGAACAGATGAATCCAGCCTCCTCCCTCTTCCTCATCCCCACATCACACCTGGGTACCACACATGCCTCAGCCTCTACCCAAATATTTCAGGAGACCAAGGAAATCTACTCTTCCTGCCTGCTCCAAGAAACTTTAAGCCACATCAACGCAAGTGCAAATAACATCCCTATACAAGGATACTTTTAAGACACAAGGAAAAGCTAAACTACATGCACAGCATACTCTGTCCCCGTCACCTAAGAGCCAGTGGCCTAATTCACCCACAGTGTCTCCAAGAGTCTGCCTGTGAATTGTGGTCTGGCTGACCCACTGTGAACTCCAGCCTTCTCCAGAGAGTCATTCTCCCTGTGGAGTAATTATTGTGCTGCAAACTCTCAGCATCATCAGTATGACCAACCCAGAGCCATGTCTGCAGCAGAAACAGTGAAGCAACACACCCGTCCCACCTCCCATACCATGGGACCCTGCTGCAAAGATGAGCGATGCCACCCTAGTCCACACTTCAGAGGGGGAGGTCCCACCACTGAGCCTTCCCCTGCGGGCTGGCTCCTTCTCAGTGGAGATGGGCCCACAGCTCATGTGACACTCATTTGTTAAAATCATCTGCAGATGCTACCACCTCTACTTTCTCTGTGGAAGTTACTGTGCTTCTAGCAGAGAAATAATCTTCATCACTGTGCATGGGGGCTGAGAAGGGCCTTCAAGAACATTTTGTCCTTTCAATTTGAAGATAAAGAAAGGGAGGTTCAAAAGGATAATTTCCCCAAAGCCAGGAAGCCAGGAATAGCTCAGGCCATGCTGTGTTGCTTGAGTCCCTAGTTTAGGGGCTGATGTTTGTCACTGAGACAGCTCGTGAGGCCATTCTTTCCTCAGAAGGTTTTTTTGGCTGTTGGCATCATCCAACAAAGGGCAATTCTGTCATCCAAAGGCCCTGATGTAAGCATCTGGTGCTCCTGCCTTCATGCCCAGGCTGAATTCATAACTCACCTGTCCAGACCTTACCAGGAGCAGCCTCAAGTCTGCAGGTTGATTTGGATTCTTGCACACTCCAGCCCTGACATCCCTCGCATTCCATGCGTCTGTCTCAGTCTTACTTCTCTCTTCCTGAGCCTATGGAGTGCCCTGGTCTGCAAAGTACCTCCAGTCAATTTTATACATGCAGGTTTTGCCCTCCTGAACTCTGCCCCCGCTCCCAGGCTGTGGTTTCTCACTAGCGTGTTTCTCATTCTGGAGGTTGTCCCTGCCTGTTAAGTCTGGCTGAGGGATTTCTCACATACATGCCCCAGTATCCTCCTCAAGGTCGTGTCCCCTGCAATCCTGCCATGTAATTGCCTGTTTAATGGTTGACCACCCCCACAAGAGGATATGACCTTCTCACGGCCAGGGCCGAATCCACCTTGCACAGTCTGGTCATTCTCAGCACCTGGCAGGCTGCTGGCACTCCCCAAACATGTGTTCCCAAAGAAGTGGCTGATGGAGACCTTCTCCAGGGAGCCTTTTCTAATGATGTGAGACAGCAAGCAACAACTGGTCTTTCAAGAACCCATTGTACTTCATCTGCACCCTTGTGTGACTGTTACCAATGGCACCTTCATGCCATAACAGTCATCATACATTGTAATTGTTGTGGTAGTTGCAATAATGGATTTAGCACCAAAGCTGTAGGAAGCATTCTGCTAGACACTCTTCCATGAGCTTCAGGAAACAGTATTGAGCCCTCCAAGTGCCTGACACTGAGTTGGGGACAGAATCACACAAGGAACTGCACACACTTTATTAGAAAAATCACTATCCACAGGGCTACAACCAGATGAGGAATAATGTCTATTATGCTGAGTGCAGGGAAATGGCGGGGGGGGAGGGGGACAGAGATAACTGGGTTTCCAGGAGGTGATGCCTGAGCTGAATTTGAGAAAAGGAAAGATGATTGAATACAGAGTAATTACACGAACACGTGAATGAAAGGGTGTGAGAGCAAAGGGAGGAAGAGGCAGGGTCTAACTTCCTCTTCCCCAGCTGGTGAGGTGAACTCTTGACCATCTGAGCACATCCAGAGAGGGCAGAAGCCACTTTATTGTTTCTCCCTCTTGGATGTGATTGAAAATATTGCTTTGTTTCTGGAAAGAACTCCTAATTTTCCAGAGAAAGCAAACTCCAGCCAATTCTCCAACTCAGGTTTCTTTTTTTATTTCTGCAGAATAGAAATGAGACGTACATCTTAAGTAACACTTTTAAATGATTACTTTAATTCTCCCTCTCCCTGCAGGAGAAGCTAGTCTTTGTTTTCTCTGGGTCCATTTCTTCAACTGTTTTTTGTTTTGGGGGGGTTTTTTGAGTTGGAGTCTCACTCTGTCACCCAGACTGGAGTGCAGTGGCTGCTCCTGGCCACCGCAGCCTCGACCTGCTGGGCTAAGGCGATCCTTCCGCCTCAGCCTTCCTAGTAGCCAGAATTACAGGTGTGTGCTACCACACCCAGCTAATTTTTTGATTTATTGTAGAGATGAGGTCTCACCTGCCCACGCAGGTCTTGAACCCGCGGGCTCAGGCAATCTACTCACCTCGAGCCTCCCAAAGGCGCAGGATTACAGGCTGAGCCCGGCTTGTTCAACTGTTTTTTCCTCCCTGATCCAAGCTCTCAGATGTGCCTGTCCACCAGTCTCCTCCTCATTCCAGGTTACCTGCAAACTCAGGGTGCGATTTTCAGTGCCAGCCCAAGCCAAGTCAGTTTCCTGCCAGTTTCAAGGGTTCCAATGTGAGACTTGTCACGAAACCCTCAGCATGGCCAATACATTTTCTCTTTTTATCTGAACTCAGAAATATAGTTGTTTGCAATTTTTATCTACTATTTGGATTTTATGTGTATCTTTGTTATTTAGGGACCAAGAGTTTATTTTTAAAAGTCTGGCTTGAAACAGCCTGGAGGTAACTGCCTGTGGGCCCTGACTCCATGAAGGAGCACAGACTGGGCCTTTTGTTGTTGTGTGCCGGAGGATTCTGAAGCTTGGCTGAGGCTCCCTCCTCCCGCCCGTCTCCTGTTACTTGGTGAGCACTGTCTTCCTTTAAGGCCAAGTGAGTCTGCTGCCGCAAAACCACTTACTCAGAGTGGGGAGGTGTGTAAGAAGTCAGGGGGTGGTGTCAGAATATATAAAAGAAATAATGAATAAAAAAAGAAATAATGACCTAGGACTTCTTTAATTATGAACACCGAGCAGGACGAGGTAAATATCCCAGGTCCTGACCCCAGCCAGCTCCTCCCCAAAGAAACTGAGTCTTTCTCACGCTCTGGGGTCTTTTGACCACAGCTAGAACACCAGATCCTCCCAGTGGCTAACAGCAGGTCCAGGTGTTCCCTCCTTAGTAGCTGCAGCAAAGTTCAACCCAGGTAAACACAGTTCCCTGGTGTTCACAGGAACGAGAGGGGCCGTGAATGGAAAGGAGCAGTTCCCAGAACAAGCATCTATCACACAAAGTCCACAGAATCTGGAATATTCAGGAGCATGTAGTGTGTTTCCAGACATGAGATTCTGGAACTTTCCTGTGTTGCAGTACTGGGGGAGGAGGATTGCTGAGAGATGATTTACAATCAATAAAACACCAAGTTTTGAAAGTATAGGACAGGCAAAACCGAGGTAGATGAAGCTCAGGAAGGGAAGTGCAAAAATGATAAAGACTGAGAAAATGGACATTGTTTTAAAGGCCCCAGGAAGAGCCTAGGCACTGAGGAGCCACACTGCTTCCCAAACATTCCCTTTCCATTATCATGAGCCAGCCAGACTGGCAGCCATGAGAGTCCTCCCTCTTTTTCCCTTCTAGACCAAAGGGTCTCCAGTCACCAGGTCCTGTTTTCTTCAACCTATTTCAGATTCACCTTCCCCCTCACATTTGTCCGTGCCATGTCAATGACTGCTCACTGGCTCTGGGCTCAGATCCCAGGTCTTTCCTTCAACCATTCAACAGATATTTATTGAGTATTAGCTGTTGGGCACTGGGTGAGTTCCAAATTGTACTTTTCCTCTGTTTTCTTAAAAGCAAAATAAAAGAGAAAAGGAAAAGCCACACAGATTAAGTGAGAGAATAAAATGTGCTAATGAATAAAAAGCACTGGGCATGATTCTGAGCACAAAAGAAGGGACTGGTAAAATGTTAGTGCTTATTATAGAAGGGTTGATGTTTTGAGCTAAATTATGAAGGTCAGTTAGACTTGGGAGCCAAAGTGGCTGGAAAGTGCTGAAGGTGGCCCTTAATGATACCCCAGTTACTGCCAAGTTGCCCACCTCCCTGATGATGTCTGTTTGCAGACATGTAGCAATCGTGCATCTCTTGGGTCTGATGGACCAATGGTCAGTGTGAAGCCCTGACTCCATGTACTCTGATAGGGCAGATAGGATGAAATTCCATAAGGAGCCTTTGCACAGCTGAGAACTAGGGCCCTATGGAGACCCAACATGCAATCAGAATGGTCATCATTGCTGCCACTGCTTTGATGGTCAGCATCCTATTTTCATCATCTCTTATGTGCAACATATTAAACTTGTCAAATACTCTGTTCTAAAACAAGGTGAAGATGCTCACATAGGTAGAGCAATGACATAGGCTGGACAGTCAGAGCATCTCATGGCCGTTACCAAACCCTAAGAGTTACAATCCCAAGACTCCTAGCTCTTCTCTGCACCATACTGCCTCTGGGTCCAGCTGGTCAACAACAACTGTCCCCAGCAAGTAGCAATGTGCCTTGGGCTGTGCATCTTCACACCATTCTTGTCATGGCATGGAGTCAGAAATTTCACACATCCACATGTGTATCTGTATGTGTGTGTTCCCATAAATACCTTAAATCATTGAAAATATGTACTGTCCTTAGAATCCGCCTATGGGTACATGCAATGCTTTATTTATTTATTTTTCTTTTCCCAGAATCAGTAGAAACAAGATAACAGGTCACCTCTATGGCTTTGGCAACTGGAAACTTTCCAAGGCACTCTTAAAAATAAGTGATGGATGAGAACTTGGTCTTCTGATACCAGTGAGAGAACTGGATCAGGTCAAAACTGCTTCACTCTCTTTGAAAGAAAGAGGCCTTCTGAGTGGAAAGGGTAGCAGCTGGTGGCTAGGGAAAGCAGGTCTGGGTTTTGTCTCCATCAGTCATGGGTCAGGGCACACACTGTGGTCTCTGTTTTTGAGACTTAATTCTCGCCTGTAGTTTGAAGGTGTAGGCCCACAGTTGAATCACTGAGAGCCTTCCTCTCAAAAGGGCCACGCTTCCTGTAATAAGAATGCAGCTATCTGTGGAAGCTCTTCTGGTCCTGCCTATTTGGCCATGGTAGTACTGGGGCATCGGGTGGCAGAGCCAAAGACCCAATCATTTGAAACTTAATAGCTCAGAATCCCAAGGTCTAGGACCAGAAATGAGTGCCAGGATCAGAGATGGGGAGGGCAATGGAAACGTGGCAGGAAGAGGGAGGTGACACACCTGTTCCTTTCCGACTTTAAGCTAAGGGAAGCGGAAGCTCCAACAACCAAGGGTGGGTAATTATCGTGCCAACTCAGTTTTAACAAACTACTTCCAAAGCTGCTTTAAATCATTTACCTGCTTCAATATCCCAACCGCCCATGTATTTTTCATCCATCCCCATCCCTACAGGCTATCTCCCCCAAATCAGTAAATCCAATTTGTCATTACTCAGATATGTTTTCAGGCTCAGATCAACCATTTTTTATATGAACCAAGTGGGATTAACTTTCATCAATTGTTTAACTGCAATCAAGACATGTCATAAACAATGTAAATATATTTACTACACTCCTTTACAAGACAAGTCCCACAGTCAGCCAAGAGAGTGGGGTAAGAGTAAACCCTCCCGATGCTTTATGGAACTACTAATGAGTATGAATTGCTGTGTCTCTTTAATTTTACCTTGGCTTGAGGGAGCCTTATTTTCCTAAGAATTTAGGTTAGCTCTCAGATGGTAAAAATCAGGATCAATCTTCTCATATCCATTCTTGCTATTTCTTCTCTAGGCTCTCATTTTCCACTACCTCACTAAAAATAACTACCAGGGGTTTGTGGAATTTGTTTGCTAATTCCCTCAGCCCCAAAAGGTACTTGCTGGTGACATGCAATAAACTTGACCAGCTCAACATTCATAAGTTATCTTGCAACATCACTTGATGTTTCTGGGTGGTTGTAATTGTTTCTGGACTCTCTTCAGTTTTTGAGTGTTGTTTTCTTATTAAACAAAACCAGTGCAATACCTGAGAAAGTTTGGCAGACTGTGCATTTTACTTCTTACGTGCGTTACTTGGGCTTTTAATTGTTCATAGCTATGATGTAGTCCTGTTCATCAGGTACTGTTCTCTGTACTGGCACTTGGTCTCTGTTGATCAATAAGACAGATCACAATTCCTTCCCTCATGGTGCTTGCTTTCGTGAAATGGGGTGAACAAAACAGAATATACACAATTGATAAGTGACCCATAGGGTTTGTTGGAAGGTTGTAAGTGTGACCAGAAACAAAAACAGAGCAAACACTGGTGTTT
>NW_007134579.1:0-698 GCF_000164805.1 Carlito syrichta | reverse complement strand
ATTTTACCTTGGCTTGAGGGAGCCTTATTTTCCTAAGAATTTAGGTTAGGTCCCAGATGGTAAAAATCAGGATCAATATTCTCATATCCATTCTTGCTATTTCTTCTCTAGGCTCTCATTTTCCACTACCTCACTAAAAATAACTGCCAGGGGTTTGTGGAATTTGTTTGCTAATTCCCTCAGCTCCAAAAGGTACTTGCTGGTGACATGCAATAAACTTGACCAGCTCAACATTCATAAGTTATCTTGCATCATCACTTGATGTTTCTGGGTTGTTGTAACCGTTTCTGGACTCTCTTCAGTTTTTGAGTGTTGTTTTCTTACTAAACAAAACCAGTGCAATACCTGAGAAAGTTTGGCAGACTGTGCATTTTACTTCTTTCGTGCGTTACTTGGGCTTTTAATTGTTCATAGCTATGATGTAGTCCTGTTCATCAGGTACTGTTCTCTGTACTGGCACTTGGTCTCTGTTGATCAATAAGACAGATCACAATTCCTTCCCTCATGGTGCTTGCTCTCGTGAAATGGGGTGAACAAAACAGAATATACACAATCGATAAGTGACCCATAGGGTTTGTTGGAAAGTTGTAAGTGTGACCGGAAACAAAAACAGAGCAAACACTGGTGTTTGGTTGGGCGCCTCGCCAGTTTCCAGAGGTAAGACTGCAAGTGTCATGAGCTGCCACTTAGCCTTGTCA
>NW_007134578.1:0-4898 GCF_000164805.1 Carlito syrichta | reverse complement strand
TGGGTTTCCAGGAGGTGATGCCTGAGCTGAATTTGAGAAAAGGAAAGATGATTGAATACAGAGTAATTACACGAACACGTGAATGAAAGGGTGTGAGAGCAAAGGGAGGAAGAGGCAGGGTCTAACTTCCTCTTCCCCAGCTGGTGAGGTGAACTCTTGACCATCTAAGCACATCCAGAGAGGGCAGAAGCCACTTTATTGTTTCTCCCTCTTGGATGTGATTGAAAATATTGCTTTGTTTCTGGAAAGAACTCCTAATTTTCCAGAGAAAGCAAACTCCAGCCAATTCTCCAACTCAGGTTTCTTTTTTTATTTCTGCAGAATAGAAATGAGACGTACATCTTAAGTAACACTTTTAAATGATTACTTTAATTCTCCCTCTCCCTGCAGGAGAAGCTAGTCTTTGTTTTCTCTGGGTCCATTTCTTCAACTGTTTTTTGTTTTGGGGGGGGGTTTTGAGTTGGAGTCTCACTCTGTCACCCAGACTGGAGTGCAGTGGCTGCTCCTGGCCACCGCAGCCTCGACCTGCTGGGCTAAGGCGATCCTTCCGCCTCAGCCTTCCTAGTAGCCAGAATTACAGGTGTGTGCTACCACACCCAGCTAATTTTTTGATTTATTGTAGAGATGAGGTCTCACCTGCCCACGCAGGTCTTGAACCCGCGGGCTCAGGCAATCTACTCACCTTAGCCTCCCAAAGGCGCAGGATTACAGGCTGAGCCCGGCTTGTTCAACTGTTTTTTCCTCCCTGATCCAAGCTATCAGATGTGCCTGTCCACCAGTCTCCTCCTCATTCCAGGTTACCTGCAAACTCAGGGTGCGATTTTCAGTGCCAGCCCAAGCCAAGTCAGTTTCCTGCCAGTTTCAAGGGTTCCAATGTGAGACTTGTCACGAAACCCTCAGCATGGCCAATACATTTTCTCTTTTTATCTGAACTCAGAAATATAGTTGTTTGCAATTTTTATCTACTATTTGGATTTTATGTGTATCTTTGTTATTTAGGGACCAAGAGTTTATTTTTAAAAGTCTGGCTTGAAACAGCCTGGAGGTAACTGCCTGTGGGCCCTGACTCCATGAAGGAGCACAGACTGGGCCTTTTGTTGTTGTGTGCCGGAGGATTCTGAAGCTTGGCTGAGGCTCCCTCCTCCCGCCCGTCTCCTGTTACTTGGTGAGCACTGTCTTCCTTTAAGGCCAAGTGAGTCTGCTGCCGCAAAACCACTTACTCAGAGTGGGGAGGTGTGTAAGAAGTCAGGGGGTGGTGTCAGAATATATAAAAGAAATAATGAATAAAAAAAGAAATAATGACCTAGGACTTCTTTAATTATGAACACCGAGCAGGACGAGGTAAATATCCCAGGTCCTGACCCCAGCCAGCTCCTCCCCAAAGAAACTGAGTCTTTCTCACGCTCTGGGGTCTTTTGACCACAGCTAGAACACCAGATCCTCCCAGTGGCTAACAGCAGGTCCAGGTGTTCCCTCCTTAGTAGCTGCAGCAAAGTTCAACCCAGGTAAACACAGTTCCCTGGTGTTCACAGGAACGAGAGGGGCCGTGAATGGAAAGGAGCAGTTCCCAGAACAAGCATCTATCACACAAAGTCCACAGAATCTGGAATATTCAGGAGCATGTAGTGTGTTTCCAGACATGAGATTCTGGAACTTTCCTGTGTTGCAGTACTGGGGGAGGAGGATTGCTGAGAGATGATTTACAATCAATAAAACACCAAGTTTTGAAAGTATAGGACAGGCAAAACCGAGGTAGATGAAGCTCAGGAAGGGAAGTGCAAAAATGATAAAGACTGAGAAAATGGACATTGTTTTAAAGGCCCCAGGAAGAGCCTAGGCACTGAGGAGCCACACTGCTTCCCAAACATTCCCTTTCCATTATCATGAGCCAGCCAGATTGGCAGCCATGAGAGTCCTCCCTCTTTTTCCCTTCTAGACCAAAGGGTCTCCAGTCACCAGGTCCTGTTTTCTTCAACCTATTTCAGATTCACCTTCCCCCTCACATTTGTCCGTGCCATGTCAATGACTGCTCACTGGCTCTGGGCTCAGATCCCAGGTCTTTCCTTCAACCATTCAACAGATATTTATTGAGTATTAGCTGTTGGGCACTGGGTGAGTTCCAAATTGTACTTTTCCTCTGTTTTCTTAAAAGCAAAATAAAAGAGAAAAGGAAAAGCCACACAGATTAAGTGAGAGAATAAAATGTACTAATGAATAGAAAGCACTGGGCATGATTCTGAGCACAAAAGAAGGGACTGGTAAAATGTTAGTGCTTATTATAGAAGGGTTGATGTTTTGAGCTAAATTATGAAGGTCAGTTAGACTTGGGAGCCAAAGTGGCTGGAAAGTGCTGAAGGTGGCCCTTAATGATACCCCAGTTACTGCCAAGTTGCCCACCTCCCTGATGATGTCTGTTTGCAGACATGTAGCAATCGTGCATCTCTTGGGTCTGATGGACCAATGGTCAGTGTGAAGCCCTGACTCCATGTACTCTGATAGGGCAGATAGGATGAAATTCCATAAGGAGCCTTTGCACAGCTGAGAACTAGGGCCCTATGGAGACCCAACATGCAATCAGAATGGTCATCATTGCTGCCACTGCTTTGATGGTCAGCATCCTTATTGTCATCATCTCTTATGTGCAACCTTATTACACTTGTCAAATACTCTGTTCTAAAACAAGGTGAAGATGCTCACATAGGTAGAGCAATGACCTAGGCTGGACAGTCAGAGCATCTCATGGCCGTTACCAAACCCTAAGAGTTACAATCCCAAGACTCCTAGCTCTTCTCTGCACCATACTGCCTCTGGGTCCAGCTGGTCAACAACAACTGTCCCCAGCAAGTAGCAATGTGCCTTGGGCTGTGCATCTTCACACCATTCTTGTCATGGCATGGAGTCAGAAATTTCACACATCCACGTGTGTATCTGTATGTGTGTGTTCCCATAAATACCTTAAATCATTGAAAATATGTACTGTCCTTAGAATCCGCCTATGGGTACATGCAATGCTTTATTTATTTATTTTTCTTTTCCCAGAATCAGTAGAAACAAGATAACAGGTCACCTCTATGCCTTTGGCAACTGGAAACTTTCCAAGGCACTCTAAAAATAAGTGATGGATGAGAACTTGGTCTTCTGATACCAGTGAGAGAACTGGATCAGGTCAAAACTGCTTCACTCTCTTTGAAGGAAAGAGGCCTTCTGAGTGGAAAGGGTAGCAGCTGGTGGCTAGGGAAAGCAGGTCTGGGTTTTGTCTCCATCAGTCATGGGTCAGGGTACACACTGTAGTCTCTGTTTTTGAGACTTAATTCTCGCCTATAGTTTGAAGGTGTAGGCCCACAGTTGAATCACTGAGAGCCTTCCTCTCAAAAGGGCCACGCTTCCTGTAATGAGAATGCAGCTATCTGTGGAAGCTCTTCTGGTCCTGCCTATTTGGTCATGGTAGTACTGGGGCATCGGGTGGCAGAGCCAAAGACCCAGTCATTTGAAACTTAATAGCTCAGAATCCCAAGGTCTAGGACCAGAAATGAGTGCCAGGATCAGAGATGGGGAGGGCAATGGAAACGTGGCAGGAAGAGGGAGGTGACACACCTGTTCCTCTCCGACTTTAAGCTAAGGGAAGCGGAAGCTCCAACAACCAAGGGTGGGTAATTATCGTGGCAACTCAGTTTTAACAAACTACTTCCAAAGCTGCTTTAAATCATTTACCTGCTTCAATATCCCAACCGCCCATGTATTTTTCATCCATCCCCATCCCTACAGGCTATCTCCCCCAAATCAGTAAATCCAATTTGTCATTACTCAGATATGTTTTCAGGCTCAGATCAACCATTTTTTATATGAACCAAGTGGGATTAACTTTCATCAATTGTTTAACTGCAATCAAGACATGTTCATAAACAATGTAAATATATTTACTACATTCCTTTACAAGACAAGTCCCACAGTCAGCCAAGACAGTGGGGTAAGAGTGAACCCTCCCGATGCTTTATGGAACTGCTAATGAGTATGGATTGCTGTGTCTCTTTAATTTTACCTTGGCTTGAGGGAGCCTTATTTTCCTAAGAATTTAGGTTAGCTCTCAGATGGTAAAAATCAGGATCAATCTTCTCATATCCATTCTTGCTATTTCTTCTCTAGGCTCTCATTTTCCACTACCTCACTAAAAATAACTACCAGGGGTTTGTGGAATTTGTTTGCTAATTCCCTCAGCCCCAAAAGGTACTTGCTGGTGACATGCAATAAACTTGACCAGCTCAACATTCATAAGTTATCTTGCATCATCACTTGATGTTTCTGGGTGGTTGTAATTGTTTCTGGACTCTCTTCAGTTTTTGAGTGTTGTTTTCTTATTAAACAAAACCAGTGCAATACCTGAGAAAGTTTGGCAGACTGTGCATTTTACTTCTTACGTGCGTTACTTGGGCTTTTAATTGTTCATAGCTATGATGTAGTCCTGTTCATCAGGTACTGTTCTCTGTACTGGCACTTGGTCTCTGTTGATCAATAAGACAGATCACAATTCCTTCCCTCATGGTGCTTGCTTTCGTGAAATGGGGTGAACAAAACAGAATATACACAATTGATAAGTGACCCATAGGGTTTGTTGGAAGGTTGTAAGTGTGACCAGAAACAAAAACAGAGCAAACACTGGTGTTTGGTTGGGCGCCTCGCTAGTTTCCAGGGGTAAGACTGCAAGTTGTCATGAACTGCCACTTAGCCTTGGCAAGGAGCACCAGGATGTGGGCATCCTGTACCCAACTTGTGCCCCAGGCTGTTCATTTCCTGCATCTTTGCCTGTGCCTCACTCCCTGTTTTTCTGTCCCTCTGAGCACTTCCTCGTGCCTCTCGCTGTCATGGTGCTGCCTGATTCTTTTCTTTTTTATTCCCTGGCT
>NW_007134577.1:0-930 GCF_000164805.1 Carlito syrichta | reverse complement strand
TCTGAATTCACTCAATGGTGCTGTGTTGTTTTCCTTTTGATATGAGACTAGTTTAATTTCACTGAAGGCAGTGGAGTTGAAACTGGAAATAAAACACTGGCAAAAATCAGAAATCATTTGATTCTACAACTATCATGAAAGTCATACATGTAAACAGTTTTTGTTAAAACATCTTACATTCAATGCTGTTCAGTGTCTTCATCTTGGTCAATTCCACATACTCCTATTTGTAGAACTTCTAAGATAAAGAGTGAAAATTATTAAAACACTCACCTTAGTGCAAAGAAAGGTACGTTTTCCTTGGAATGCAATCAGCATTTTGCAATTTATTATTTGAAATGCATTGCTAGATTTTTGTTGGCGCTCTGCAACCAGATTGGAAAGCGTCCTTCGGTGCCAAATCCATTCCATCTGACCTATCTTTCTGGGCCGTGCTCTGTGATGAATCCCAGTTTGCTCCTTGTGTCTGCAGCCTGGTCACAGCCTCCCCACAATCCTTCACTGTCCCTACCCCGCCTCCCTGTCTTCATGCCCCATTAATCCCAGGCATCCTGCCATCCCGTTACAGTCTCCTTCCACACTCCCCCCTTCTAGCTCCACAGACTCCCCCTTCCTCTGACCTCTCAGGCAGTTCCTGGCACACTTCCAGGACCCCCTACCTTTGGCTGTTAGACTTGTGGAGAACAGCAGCTGTGACCGCTGCTCAGCTGGACCCTGACACTGGGCCGAATTGAAGCCTCTTAGACTCCAGCTTGCTATGCACAGGGAAGCCCCCACGTGTGGACTGCATGAGTTTCCAGCCAGCCGGAGGACTGGGAACCCTTGGGCAGCCCTTGGGAGGTTGTCCTGAGGACATTCTCGAAGCTGCCTCATTATCACCCACCAAAGCCCTTGCTCTCCCAAGACCAAGGTTCTGTGCTAGTTAAGCTG
>NW_007134576.1:0-716 GCF_000164805.1 Carlito syrichta | reverse complement strand
CCCTATTTGTAGACCTTCTAAGATAAAGAGTGAAAATTATTAAAACACTCACCTTAGTGCAAAGAAAGGTACATTTTCCTTGGAATGCAATCAGCATTTTGCAATTTATTATTTGAAATGCATTGCTAGATTTTTGTTGGCGCTCTGCAACCAGATTGGAATGCGTCCTTCGGTGCCAAATCCATTCCATCTGACCTATCTTTCTGGGCCGTGCTCTATGATGAATCCCAGTTTGCTCCTTGTGTCTGCAGCCTGGTCACAGCCTCCCCACAATCCTTCACTGTCCCTACCCCGCCTCCCTGTCTTCATGCCCCATGAATCCCAGGCATCCTGCCATCCCGTTACAGCCTCCTTCCGTACTCCCCCCTTCTAGCTCCACAGACTCCCCCTTCCTCTGACCTCTCAGGCAGTTCCTGGCACACTTCCAGGACCCCCTACCTTTGGCTGTTAGACTTGTGGAGAATAGCAGCTGTGACCGCTGTTCAGCTGGACCCTGACACTGGGCCGAATTGAAGCCTCTTAGACTCCAGTTTGCAATGCACAGGGAAGCCCCCATGTGTGGACTGCATGAGTTTCCAGCCAGCCAGAGGACTGGGAACCATTGGGCAGCCCTTGGGAGGTTGTCCTGAGGACATTCTCCAAGGCTGCCTCAATATCACCCACCAAAGCCCTTGCTCTCCCAAAGACCAAGGTACTGTGCTAGTTAAGCTGAAGGT
>NW_007134575.1:0-712 GCF_000164805.1 Carlito syrichta | reverse complement strand
GTGTTTCAACGTTTTAGGTTCTACACACATATCTGGATACTGACTGGGAAGAGAAGCCATCACAGGGAGATACCTGTGAGCCCAGCCTGGGACACTGGAAACCCTGGGAGTGTGTTGCACTCACCAAAACTGACAGCAATAGAGGGGTTGGACACCCGCCCTGGGTCGTGGTTACACTGGAAAAAATAAAACAATAACACTGTACTCGGCTATTTAAGTGTGACCTATCAGGTATGCAGAGTATTGGGGCTAGGTAAACATGTTGAATTGAATTAAAAACTGAACAATGAGATGATTGGGCTAGCGAGTGTGACAGTCCAGGCCGCTCTTCTCCTTCTCTTCACACTCCGTGGGAAGGCTTGGGTCTTGAACTCCTTGTGCAATCTTCAAACACATAGTAAGAATTAATCACCATTAGCTCTCTATTTTAACAGCTGCCTGCTACTTCCATAGCCCTGTGCAGCTGCAGACTTCTCTCCCTTTGCTGACATCATAATTCCATTACAGCTGAAAACTTGCACACATAAAATGCAGATTTAAGCTGATTTTGAAACAATTTATACTTGTTAATTTCTCCAATCTATACCACAAGCATAAAATCGCAGCCCTCATTTGGCAGCCCGTCTCCTCCTGGTCAGAGGCAGGATCATCCTCCTTCTTGAGATGGGTTAATGGTGGCCCCAAATGCACAGGCGGATCTGGCAGCTTTCAG
>NW_007134574.1:0-6709 GCF_000164805.1 Carlito syrichta | reverse complement strand
AAGAAGATGCCACCCCAATTTGGCCAATGACTGAGTCAGGACTATTCAGCCTGAATTGCCAAGTGTTTCTTCCTCTGGCAATATTTAAATGGACTGCAGTTTTGATTGACATCCCTTGGACAGCCTCCTCCTGGCCCTCCTGTTCCCACCTTACATTGTCCTGCTATCAGGATAGAGCTGCACTTCATCAGACAACATTCCCTGTGCATATCAGACCTTGATATTTTTTGTTGTTGTTGTTCTTACTGAAGAGCTGTGATCCTGCTTTTTAAAATCAGCTGACAGCACAGCAGCAATTCCTGAGCTAGAAGACAGTCCATCTATCCTGTAATATATACATCAATATTTGTTCTGCCTAATGGAGAGAACACCCTACACTCACTTGTTGCTTTAATATACAGCATTACTGTAAATTTGAATGCCAGTTTGGAGAAGACTGTAACTCCAACTATACCTCCCTCAAGTCTTGTGCCTGAAGAGAGATTCTTTAAACTATGCTCTTCATGCTAGCTAGAAGGGGAAATATACTTTGGACACAATGTGTTTGGGGGGTGGTGTTCAGGACTGAGGATGTTTACTGCTAAAATGTAACTCTGGGAGGACATTTTTTATTTTCATGTTCTTCATCTCAACTGATTGCCAAAGAAGGATACTAAACTTAGTCTACACACACACACACACACACACACACACACACACACACACACACACACACACACACTCTATGCTTATTGATCTATTTATAAATAATAAGTCCTCCTAGATATGCTCTAAATTAACCAATTGAAAATGCCTACCTATCACTTCGCTGTTTAGACAGTTATGAAATCTGCTAATGAATGTATTTTCTTTTCTCAGATAAATATCATCTTGCATCTCCATACTTAGTTTCCACTTGTAATTCAGGGCTGTTCCTACATTTGATGTCAAGGAGAGCATCTCCTTTACCTCATCTAGGGTAGACTGAAAAGGGAGGATTCAGGTGCAGTATTGGCAGTGAGGCTGCAGGCACTCTTTTTGACTGGAGCCAAGAACAGCTCTGGACAAAGATCGTTGGTGTCCAGGTTGCATCTTCATTCTGAGCCTCTACAATTTTCTTCAGACTGTGGAGAAACTTTTAGATAATTGAATCATGGAATTCCTGCCCCTGGTCCATTTGCAGCAGTTTGTCTTTTATTCATGTCCCTTCGATTTCCCAGGCCTCTCTTGGTCCTGTGTTCCTAACCTTGTAGCATGTTCTTTCATCCAATTGGTAAACAAGCAATCCCTCTGACTCTACACAAATGCCAGTGCATGGATTGACCATTAAGAAAGCCTGTTCTGGGAACTGTTGCCTGCCCTTCTGGGAAGGGAGCACATCCCTACTCTGATGTTCTCTGCTTCCCTGTCCCAGTGTTGGGATGCACAGGTCCCTTAGAACCAGGTCTTTTGGCTTAACTGGTGTGTGCTACAACTGCTTCCATGTGTGTTTAGTGATTTGTTTTTAAGTCTCCATTAATTTCTCTGATTTCACTTCACACTTAAGTAAACTGGAACCCTTTGTGCATCCACAAAAGGAAAAGGGGGTACTGTGGGACTATCTCACCTTGGTAACTGGAGTGGCCTCGGAAGCAAGGACAGGTTGGTAGGGGGCACTTCCTGTCTTCCTGGGGCTGCTCTCTGGGTGGGTCTGGGAGCAGGGGACTCCATAACCTACTGGGTCTGTCATGGGGACAGATGGATACTGCAGCAGCTCTCTGTGACACATAGACTGTTCAGTCCTGCAGGAACCCTGGTTGACAATAATTTGGCACTAAAGTTTCCAGAAAACTGTAGACTGGCCAATAGGATCATCCTGGCAGGATGAAAGATGCTATTTCTCTTTCCATAGATGAATCTCCTATAAATTCCCTCATTCAGGAAAGAAATTGATCTCTCCTGAAGGGAAAGGCTCAAGCCATATTTTCCAGGTAGAATGAATTAAGACAGAAAGAAAAACTCAACCTCACATCTGAACTTGAGAATTAGAAAGAAAGAAAAAGAAAAAAGGAGGGAAAGAAGAAAGAACATTTTAAAGAAAGGAAGGAAGAAAGTTAATAGAAAGGATGGAAGAAAAGAAGGAATGGAGAGATGGCAAACAAACTAAGGCAATTCATTGGAACTAAAATAATCATCTTATATTTTTTATTTTTGTGTGCTGACTTTTTTTGGCAATAGGAATTATTTCTTGGATATGTGAGCATGTCTAATGAAATTTGGCTATAAACCATCTACTCCCTGCCTTATCTTTCCCCTGAGCCTGCACTGGTATTCACTTGTATTTCCTACCATTGAAGCATTTCAGAACTAGGAGTTCCTTAGACAGTTCTGTTCTAAGAATTTATTTTTATTTTTTTGTGAGTGAGAAAACTGAGGCTCAGAAAGAATAGATTGACCTGTTGGAGTTTAAGTATCATTACAAGCTTACAGAACCAGACTCCCTTTCCAAGACTCTGCTGTGAACCAGGACTAGAAAGTAGAAGAAATGGATCTCTCATTGTTGTCATTTTTTGGCCCATTAGACAATAGTAGCAGTTATTACCACTGTGATTGTTAGTGTTTCATTTTGCTCATGTGGATGACATGCCATTTCCTAGAATTGACATTTAACTCAGGCTAGTTAGTGACTCCTAAGGGCCTTTATCTACCCAACTGAAGACTGGATTCTAATCCTATGTCCAAATGACTGAGAGCTTGTTTCTCAAGAAATACTTCTTGAAAGAAATTGTTTAAAAAAATCAAATTCTGAGTTTCAGTTGCCTCATTTATAAAGTGGTTGTGATGATAACAGTAGTCTTAACTTACACACGAATGAAAGTGATATATTGCATATGATTAATATAAATGGAGATATAGTAAGTTCTGAAAAGCCAACAGAGAAAAATTATAAAAAATGTATAGAACATCACAGAACTAAAAAGAACATGAGAGTATTAATGAAAATCATGGTTCATAGCAAGCATCAAAGTATAAGTTACTAATGATTGAGGTTTTGTTATTTGTATTTTCAATGTTATGAAATTGAATAGTATCTACTCTATATTAGGGAATAGATGAAACAAGAAACAACTCACAATAGAAGGTGATTTGGAATGAATTTCTAACCAGAACATATCACCAGAACACAGATGTTAGAATTAGAAAATGAGGACAACAGCTATTGTAACTGTATTCCATATGTTCAAAATGCCATTAGAGAAACAAAAATGTATAATAAAGGACTTAAGGAGAATTTCTAGAAATAAAACAAAACTCACCTAGGTGGGGCAACCCCCTCAGGACCCCTCCTGCTCTGGGAGTTTTTTTGTCTGCTCAATAAATCCTGCTTTCTGAAAATAAATAAATAAAATAAAATGACTGAGATGAAAAGTACACTGGAGGAAAGTACTGGCAGATGTGACATAGCAAAAGAAAAGATTTGTGAATCAAAGACATAATAGAAGATATGCAAAGTGAAACACAGAGAAAAAAGAATACAAACATCAATGAGTGCAGGATAACTTCAAGTGGCCTGATACACACGTTATTGGGGACTTCAAAAGAGAGTGGGCAGAAGAAATATTTGAGTGAATAATGGCCCAAAATTTCCATACTTGATTAGAACTACAGACCCACAGATCAAGCTCCAGATCCAGAACCAAGCACAAGTAACATGAAGTTAAGGACACAAAGACATATATTAAACTTTCTCAAAACCAATAATGAAAATATCAATTTTTAAGAATTTCAAATGGGAGTATTTCAGAGTCAATGGACACTTCTAGGACTGTGTTCTCGAAAGTATAAGGTTGTAGTATTTTTTTAAAAGATCTTTTTAGAATCATACACAATCCAGAAATATTTCATTAGAATATAAAGAGTTGGAAAGACAAGTTAGGAGGGTTTATGATACCCCAGTAGATTTGGTGGACCCTAACCAGGGTTGTGAAGTAGGAATGGGATGTATGAAATGTTTAAGAGTGACAGTGACAGCACTTGGAGACTGTATGTGAAGATAAAAACTAGTACTTGCCGGGAACTTGTGGTCGGTATCAAAATTGAATTGAGGGGGAAGATAATGAATCAACTTTGAGTATGCCAATTCTGAGGGAATACAGGCTTTCCTTGAGAAAGATGTCTGACATACAGATGTAGGCTTGGAAGTTGCTAGCATGTCTGAACGTCCCCCATCCTCCAGACTTCCTTGATGCCCTTACCTTTAATATAACCAAACGAGATTTCCTGATTTCAATTCTGCATGTGTAAGTGAAGTCTGGGCCTTCTGAACATTCCCAGTGCAAGGCAGGGAGAGAAGCTAGCACCGAGACCTCTGAGGAGAGGGTACTGGCCAGCTGGTCCTCTTGTCTCAGGCCTCCCGGGAAAGAACACTCATTTTCCTGTACTGTTAGTGCCTCTGAGAGGCGCAAGAGACCAACTATGGGAGTGGTGAAACACTGCAAGCTGCCTTCAGCCTCTACCACAAAAATGAGCCCTGCTGCTGTGAAGTGCTGCTGGAAGGATTCTCAAGAATAGGAAGTAAAGGGAAAACAGGGGCAGACGATGTGTTGGCTTTGCAAATTTTAGTTTCCTTCCTTGGCTGGCAAAGCAGAAGCATGGCTTCCAGAATTCCAGCATCGGAATTCGGGCATGGAAGGGTGGGTCTGGCATTGAGACAATAACTTAATAACCAGCACTCACCTCCTGGGACCCTCTTCCTATATCTCTCATCAAGAGTGATGCTTCTGATGAAGGATGTATCAGGTCTGGTTGCCGGCCACAGGGAGCTGAAAGCAGAGTATGGCTTCACAAGCCACCCTCCCCCAGGAGCCAGGAAAACTCTGCATTTGGTGGGGTAGCTCAGCAGGGATGATGTGCAGAAGCTGGTGTCATGTGAAAACCTTCCGACATATGTTCTTTACTTCTTCTGTGTTTAAAGTTAGGAAGATAAAATTCTTTGTTCAGATGGTCCTGCTAGCATGATACATATCAGACTTTAAATGGAAATCTCTGCAATGCATCTGCCTCTGCTAAAAGCAAGAAACCCAGCCACCGATAAGGATGTTCAAGCAGTTCTGTGCTGCCTGTTGCCAAGTGGAAGCACCTGTTATGAGGCTATCTCCATCCAAAGCAGAGGATGCTAGCTCCTACTCAAGACAGACATGTGAGAAACCATACAGGTGGGAGCCAGAGGCTGGGTACTGCTGTTGGGGTCAGCACAACATGACATATGTCTCCCAGAATGTCATTAGAAATAGTAGGGGAGGAGAAAACCTTGACTTGCCCTTGGAAAACAGGCCCGTATGAGAAGTCACAGTCACGGGATGGAGGGAACTCAGCCCCTGCTGTTGGTGGAGCACTTTCCCTGTCCTGTGGAGCACTGGCAACCACAGCACTACTGCTATGCTCTGCCTCTTCAGTCTTTTGTTTCTTCTGAGCTCAACAAGCCCAGAGTCTAAAACACTGCCCTCATCGTAGGCACCTCAGAACAGTATTCCAGGTCTAGACAGAGCAGAAATCACAAAGAGCCAAAAGGAACGCATAGCAATGAACATTGGATAACTATAAACAAAGGCCTCAGGAAAGGGAACATCATATGTCAGTTTAAGACCTCAGGAGAGGGAACATCATATGTCAGTTTAAGGCCTCAGGAGAGGGAACATCATATGTCAGTTTATTCGTTTTTGGAAAACTAATGTGAAGGAAGCAAAGAGAGTGCTTGGAAATGTTCAAGAAAAAACTCAGAAAAGATTTTACATGGGGCAACTGTGAATTAGAATGAGAATTACACTTTAATGCTGAAAATAGAAAGAAGCCAGGCTCGGTGGTGCAGCCTGTAATCCTGCGCCTTTGGGAGGCTGAGGTGAGTGGATTGCCTGAACCCGCGGATTCGAGACCCACCTGGGCAGGTGAGACCTCATCTCTACACTAAATCAAAAAATCAGCCGGGCTGAATTACAGGCATGCCTGTAATTTCGGCTACTTGGAAGGCTGAGGAGGAAGGATCGCCGGAGCCCAGCAGATCGAGGCTGCGGTGGCTAGGAGCGGCCACTGCACTCCAGTCTGGGCGACAATGAGACTCCATCTAAAAAAAAAAAGAAGAAAATAGAAAGAAATTGAGACTTTATTCATTTTGATCACCATCAATTAATACAGGGATCTTTCATCCAGAAAACTAAAGCATAACATAAATAAATACAGTCAAGGTTGGTGGCTCAGACTGTAATCCCAGCACTTTGGGAGGTGAATGGATTGCCTAAGCCTGTGGGTTCGAGATCAGCCCGGGCAACTTGGTGAGACCTCACCTCTAAAATAAATAAATAAATAAATAAGCCTGGCCTGGTAACACACACCTGTAGTTCCAGCTACTTGGAAGGCTGAGACAGAAGGATCACTGGAGCCCAGCAGGTGGGCACTGGGGTGGCCATGAGTGTGCCACTGCACTCCAACCTGTGTGACAGAGTGAGACTCCAACTCAAAAAAAATTGAAAATAAATAAATACCAAGTAGGCAATATTATTTATAATTTTATAGAGATTCAGTTTCCTAATAGATAGGAAAGATAGAGAGCAATTTAGGTATAGATGGGCATTGTTCAGTTATGCTTAATGAGCCCAACCATGGCTGCTCCTAACCCTCCACCATGAACTTACTCTCTGTTTTTGTCCTATGTCACCTTGACTCACTACATTATACACATTGTTATACATGAAGG
>NW_007134573.1:0-6422 GCF_000164805.1 Carlito syrichta | reverse complement strand
ATATTTGTTCTGCCTAATGGAGAGAACACCCTACACTCACTTGTTGCTTTAATATACAGCATTACTGTAAATTTGAATGCCAGTTTGGAGAAGACTGTAACTCCAACTATACCTCCCTCAAGTCTTGTGCCTGAAGAGAGATTCTTTAAACTATGCTCTTCATGCTAGCTAGAAGGGGAAATATACTTTGGACACAATGTGTTTGGGGGGTGGTGTTCAGGACTGAGGATGTTTACTGCTAAAATGTAGCTCTGGGAGGACATTTTTTATTTTCATGTTCTTCATCTCAACTGATTGCCAAAGAAGGATACTAAACTAGTCTACACACACACACACACACACACACACACACACACACACACACACACACAATCTATGCTTATTGATCTATTTATAAATATTAAGTCCTCCTAGATATGCTCTAAATTAACCAATTGAAAATGCCTACCTATCACTTCGCTGTTTAGACAGTTATGAAATCTGCTAATGAATGTATTTTCTTTTCTCAGATAAATATCATCTTGCATCTCCATACTTAGTTTCCACTTGTAATTCAGGGCTGTTCCTACATTTGATGTCAAGGAGAGCATCTCCTTTACCTCATCTAGGGTAGACTGAAAAGGGAGGATTCAGGTGCAGTATTGGCAGTGAGGCTGCAGGCACTCTTTTTGACTGGAGCCAAGAACAGCTCTGGACAAAGATCGTTGGTGTCCAGGTTGCATCTTCATTCTGAGCCTCTACAATTTTCTTCAGACTGTGGAGAAACTTTTAGATAATTGAATCATGGAATTCCTGCCCCTGGTCCATTTGCAGCAGTTTGTCTTTTATTCATGTCCCTTCGATTTCCCAGGCCTCTCTTGGTCCTGTGTTCCTAACCTTGTAGCATGTTCTTTCATCCAATTGGTAAACAAGCAATCCCTCTGACTCTACACAAATGCCAGTGCATGGATTGACCATTAAGAAAGCCTGTTCTGGGAACTGTTGCCTGCCCTTCTGGGAAGGGAGCACATCCCTACTCTGATGTTCTCTGCTTCCCTGTCCCAGTGTTGGGATGCACAGGTCCCTTAGAACCAGGTCTTTTGGCTTAACTGGTGTGTGCTACAACTGCTTCCATGTGTGTTTAGTGATTTGTTTTTAAGTCTCCATTAATTTCTCTGATTTCACTTCACACTTAAGTAAACTGGAACCCTTTGTGCATCCACAAAAGGAAAAGGGGGTACTGTGGGACTATCTCACCTTGGTAACTGGAGTGGCCTCGGAAGCAAGGACAGGTTGGTAGGGGGCACTTCCTGTCTTCCTGGGGCTGCTCTCTGGGTGGGTCTGGGAGCAGGGGACTCCATAACCTACTGGGTCTGTCATGGGGACAGATGGATACTGCAGCAGCTCTCTGTGACACATAGACTGTTCAGTCCTGCAGGAACCCTGGTTGACAATAATTTGGCACTAAAGTTTCCAGAAAACTGTAGACTGGCCAATAGGATCATCCTGGCAGGATGAAAGATGCTATTTCTCTTTCCATAGATGAATCTCCTATAAATTCCCTCATTCAGGAAAGAAATTGATCTCTCCTGAAGGGAAAGGCTCAAGCCATATTTTCCAGGTAGAATGAATTAAGACAGAAAGAAAAACTCAACCTCACATCTGAACTTGAGAATTAGAAAGAAAGAAAAAGAAAAAAGGAGGGAAAGAAGAAAGAACATTTTAAAGAAAGGAAGGAAGAAAGTTAATAGAAAGGATGGAAGAAAAGAAGGAATGGAGAGATGGCAAACAAACTAAGGCAATTCATTGGAACTAAAATAATCATCTTATATTTTTTATTTTTGTGTGCTGACTTTTTTTGGCAATAGGAATTATTTCTTGGATATGTGAGCATGTCTAATGAAATTTGGCTATAAACCATCTACTCCCTGCCTTATCTTTCCCCTGAGCCTGCACTGGTATTCACTTGTATTTCCTACCATTGAAGCATTTCAGAACTAGGAGTTCCTTAGACAGTTCTGTTCTAAGAATTTATTTTTATTTTTTTGTGAGTGAGAAAACTGAGGCTCAGAAAGAATAGATTGACCTGTTGGAGTTTAAGTATCATTACAAGCTTACAGAACCAGACTCCCTTTCCAAGACTCTGCTGTGAACCAGGACTAGAAAGTAGAAGAAATGGATCTCTCATTGTTGTCATTTTTTGGCCCATTAGACAATAGTAGCAGTTATTACCATTGTGATTGTTAGTGTTTCATTTTGCTCATGTGGATGACATGCCATTTCCTAGAATTGACATTTAACTCAGGCTAGTTAGTGACTCCTAAGGGCCTTTATCTACCCAACTGAAGACTGGATTCTAATCCTATGTCCAAATGACTGAGAGCTTGTTTCTCAAGAAATACTTCTTGAAAGAAATTGTTTAAAAAAATCAAATTCTGAGTTTCAGTTGCCTCATTTATAAAGTGGTTGTGATGATAACAGTAGTCTTAACTTACACACGAATGAAAGTGATATATTGCATATGATTAATATAAATGGAGATATAGTAAGTTCTGAAAAAGCCAACAGAGAAAAATTATAAAAAATGTATAGAACATCACAGAACTAAAAAGAACATGAGAGTATTAATGAAAATCATGGTTCATAGCAAGCATCAAAGTATAAGAAGTTACTAATGATTGAGGTTTTGTTATTTGTATTTTCAATGTTATGAAATTGAATAGTATCTACTCTATATTAGGGAATAGATGAAACAAGAAACAACTCACAATAGAAGGTGATTTGGAATGAATTTCTAACCAGAACATATCACCAGAACACAGATGTTAGAATTAGAAAATGAGGACAACAGCTATTGTAACTGTATTCCATATGTTCAAAATGCCATTAGAGAAACAAAAATGTATAATAAAGGACTTAAGGAGAATTTCTAGAAATAAAACAAAACTCACCTAGGTGGGGCAACCCCCTCAGGACCCCTCCTGCTCTGGGAGTTTTTTTGTCTGCTCAATAAATCCTGCTTTCTGAAAATAAATAAATAAAATAAAATGACTGAGATGAAAAGTACACTGGAGGAAAGTACTGGCAGATGTGACATAGCAAAAGAAAAGATTTGTGAATCAAAGACATAATAGAAGATATGCAAAGTGAAACACAGAGAAAAAAGAATACAAACATCAATGAGTGCAGGATAACTTCAAGTGGCCTGATACACACGTTATTGGGGACTTCAAAAGAGAGTGGGCAGAAGAAATATTTGAGTGAATAATGGCCCAAAATTTCCATACTTGATTAGAACTACAGACCCACAGATCAAGCTCCAGATCCAGAACCAAGCACAAGTAACATGAAGTTAAGGACACAAAGACATATATTAAACTTTCTCAAAACCAATAATGAAAATATCAATTTTTAAGAATTTCAAATGGGAGTATTTCAGAGTCAATGGACACTTCTAGGACTGTGTTCTCGAAAGTATAAGGTTGTAGTATTTTTTTAAAAGATCTTTTTAGAATCATACACAATCCAGAAATATTTCATTAGAATATAAAGAGTTGGAAAGACAAGTTAGGAGGGTTTATGATACCCCAGTAGATTTGGTGGACCCTAACCAGGGTTGTGAAGTAGGAATGGGATGTATGAAATGTTTAAGAGTGACAGTGACAGCACTTGGAGACTGTATGTGAAGATAAAAACTAGTACTTGCCGGGAACTTGTGGTCGGTATCAAAATTGAATTGAGGGGGAAGATAATGAATCAACTTTGAGTATGCCAATTCTGAGGGAATACAGGCTTTCCTTGAGAAAGATGTCTGACATACAGATGTAGGCTTGGAAGTTGCTAGCATGTCTGAACGTCCCCCATCCTCCAGACTTCCTTGATGCCCTTACCTTTAATATAACCAAACGAGATTTCCTGATTTCAATTCTGCATGTGTAAGTGAAGTCTGGGCCTTCTGAACATTCCCAGTGCAAGGCAGGGAGAGAAGCTAGCACCGAGACCTCTGAGGAGAGGGTACTGGCCAGCTGGTCCTCTTGTCTCAGGCCTCCCGGGAAAGAACACTCATTGTCCTGTACTGCTAGTGCCTCTGAGAGGAGCAAGAGACCAATTATGGGAGTGGTGAAACACTGCAAGCTGCCTTCAACCTCTACCACAAAAATGAGCCCTGCTGCTGTGAAGTGCTGCTGGAAGGATTCTCAAGAATAGGAAGTAAAGGGAAAACAGGGGCAGACGACGTGTTGGCTTTGCAAATTTTAGTTTCCTTCCTTGGCTGGCAAAGCAGAAGCATGGCTTCCAGAATTCCAGCATCGGAATTCGGGCATGGAAGGGTGGGTCTGGCATTGAGACAATAACTTAATAACCAGCACTCACCTCCTGGGACCCTCTTCCTATATCTCTCATCAAGAGTGATGCTTCTGATGAAGGATGTATCAGGTCTGGCTGCCGGCCACAGGGAGCTGAAAGCAGAGTATGGCTTCACAAGCCACCCTCCCCCAGGAGCCAGGAAAACTCTGCATTTGGGGGGTAGCTCAGCAGGGATGATGTGCAGAAGCTGGTGTCATGTGAAAACCTTCCCACATATGTTCTTTACTTCTTCTGTGTTTAAAGTTAGGAAGATAAAATTCTTTGTTCAGATGGTCCTGCTAGCATGATACATATCAGACTTTAAATGGAAATCTCTGCAATGCATCTGCCTCTGCTAAAAGCAAGAAACCCAGCCACCGATAAGGATGTTCAAGCAGTTCTGTGCTGCCAGTTGCCAAGTGGAAGCACCTGTTATGAGGCTATCTCCATCCAAAGCAGAGGATGCTAGCTCCTACTCAAGACAGACATGTGAGAAACCATACAGGTGGGAGCCAGAGGCTGGGTACTGCTGTTGGGGTCAGCACAACATGACATATGTCTCCCAGAATGTCATTAGAAATAGTAGGGGAGGAGAAAACCTTGACTTGCCCTTGGAAAACAGGCCCGTATGAGAAGTCACAGTCACGGGATGGAGGGAACTCAGCCCCTGCTGTTGGTGGAGCACTTTCCCTGTCCTGTGGAGCACTGGCAACCACAGCACTACTGCTATGCTCTGCCTCTTCAGTCTTTTGTTTCTTCTGAGCTCAACAAGCCCAGAGTCTAAAACACTGCCCTCATCGTAGGCACCTCAGAACAGTATTCCAGGTCTAGACAGAGCAGAAATCACAAAGAGCCAAAAGGAACGCATAGCAATGAACATTGGATAACTATAAACAAAGGCCTCAGGAAAGGGAACATCATATGTCAGTTTAAGACCTCAGGAGAGGGAACATCATATGTCAGTTTAAGGCCTCAGGAGAGGGAACATCATATGTCAGTTTATTCGTTTTTGGAAAACTAATGTGAAGGAAGCAAAGAGAGTGCTTGGAAATGTTCAAGAAAAAACTCAGAAAAGATTTTACATGGGGCAACTGTGAATTAGAATGAGAATTACACTTTAATGCTGAAAATAGAAAGAAGCCAGGCTCGGTGGTGCAGCCTGTAATCCTGCGCCTTTGGGAGGCTGAGGTGAGTGGATTGCCTGAACCCGCGGATTCGAGACCCACCTGGGCAGGTGAGACCTCATCTCTACACTAAATCAAAAAATCAGCCGGGCTGAATTACAGGCATGCCTGTAATTTCGGCTACTTGGAAGGCTGAGGAGGAAGGATCGCCGGAGCCCAGCAGATCGAGGCTGCGGTGGCTAGGAGCGGCCACTGCACTCCAGTCTGGGCGACAATGAGACTCCATCTAAAAAAAAAAAGAAGAAAATAGAAAGAAATTGAGACTTTATTCATTTTGATCACCATCAATTAATACAGGGATCTTTCATCCAGAAAACTAAAGTATAACATAAATAAATACAGTCAAGGTTGGTGGCTCAGACTGTAATCCCAGCACTTTGGGAGGTGAATGGATTGCCTAAGCCTGTGGGTTTGAGATCAGCCCGGGCAACTTGGTGAGACCTCACCTCTAAAATAAATAAATAAATAAATAGGCCTGGCCTGGTAACACACACCTGTAGTTCCAGCTACTTGGAAGGCTGAGACAGAAGGATCACTGGAGCCCAGCAGGTGGGCACTGGGGTGGCCATGAGTGTGCCACTGCACTCCAACCTGTGTGACAGAGTGAGACTCCAACTCAAAAAAATTTGAAAATAAATAAGTAAATAAATAAATACCAAGTAGGTAATATTATTTATAATTTTATAGAGATTCAGTTTCCTAATAGATAGGAAAGATAGAGAGCAATTTAGGTATAGATGGGCATTGTTCAGTTATGCTTAATGAGCCCAACCATGGCTGCTCCTAATCCTCACCATGAACTTACTCTCTGTTTTTGTCCTATGTCACCTTGACTCACTACATTATACACATTGTTATACATGAAGGGTGACCCAAAAAACAAGGAATTTATTTGTTAAAAACTGTGTACATTTT
>NW_007134572.1:0-4542 GCF_000164805.1 Carlito syrichta | reverse complement strand
AGGAGAATTTCTAGAAATAAAACAAAACTCACCTAGGTGGGGCAACCCCCTCAGGACCCCTCTTGCTCTGGGAGTTTTTTTGTCTGCTCAATAAATCCTGCTTTCTGAAAATAAATAAATAAAATAAAATGACTGAGATGAAAAGTACACTGGAGGAAAGTACTGGCAGATGTGACATAGCAAAAGAAAAGATTTGTGAATCAAAGACATAATAGAAGATATGCAAAGTGAAACACAGAGAAAAAAGAATACAAACATCAATGAGTGCAGGATAACTTCAAGTGGCCTGATACACACGTTATTGGGAACTTCAAAAGAGAGTGGGCAGAAGAAATATTTGAGTGAATAATGGCCCAAAATTTCCATACTTGATTAGAACTACAGACCCACAGATCAAGCTCCAGATCCAGAACCAAGCACAAGTAACATGAAGTTAAGGACACAAAGACATATATTAAACTTTCTCAAAACCAATAATGAAAATATCAATTTTTAAGAATTTCAAATGGGAGTATTTCAGAGTCAATGGACACTTCTAGGACTGTGTTCTCGAAAGTATAAGGTTGTAGTATTTTTTTAAAAGATCTTTTTAGAATCATACACAATCCAGAAATATTTCATTAGAATATAAAGAGTTGGAAAGACAAATTAGGAGGGTTTATGATACCCCAGTAGATTTGGTGGACCCTAACCAGGGTTGTGAAGTAGGAATGGGATGTATGAAATGTTTAAGAGTGACAGTGACAGCACTTGGAGACTGTATGTGAAGATAAAAACTAGTACTTGCCGGGAACTTGTGGTCGGTATCAAAATTGAATTGAGGGGGAAGATAATGAATCAACTTTGAGTATGCCAATTCTGAGGGAATACAGGCTTTCCTTGAGAAAGATGTCTGACATACAGATGTACGCTTGGAAAGTTGCTAGCATGTCTGACGTCCCCCATCCTCCAGACTTCCTTGATGCCCTTACCTTTATATAACCAAACGAGATTTCCTGATTTCAATTCTGCATGTGTAAGTGAAGTCTGGGCCTTCTGAACATTCCCAGTGCAAGGCAGGGAGAGAAGCTAGCACCGAGACCTCTGAGGAGAGGGTACTGGCCAGCTGGTCCTCTTGTCTCAGGCCTCCCGGGAAAGAACACTCATTGTCCTGTACTGCTAGTGCCTCTGAGAGGAGCAAGAGACCAATTATGGGAGTGGTGAAACACTGCAAGCTGCCTTCAACCTCTACCACAAAAATGAGCCCTGCTGCTGTGAAGTGCTGCTGGAAGGATTCTCAAGAATAGGAAGTAAAGGGAAAACAGGGGCAGACGATGTGTTGGCTTTGCAAATTTTAGTTTCCTTCCTTGGCTGGCAAAGCAGAAGCATGGCTTCCAGAATTCCAGCATCGGAATTCGGGCATGGAAGGGTGGGTCTGGCATTGAGACAATAACTTAATGACCAGCACTCACCTCCTGGGACCCTCTTCCTATATCTCTCATCAAGAGTGATGCTTCTGATGAAGGATGTATCAGGTCTGGCTGCCGGCCACAGGGAGCTGAAAGCAGAGTATGGCTTCACAAGCCACCCTCCCCCAGGAGCCAGGAAAACTCTGCATTTGGTGGGGTAGCTCAGCAGGGATGATGTGCAGAAGCTGGTGTCATGTGAAAACCTTCCGACATATGTTCTTTACTTCTTCTGTGTTTAAAGTTAGGAAGATAAAATTCTTTGTTCAGATGGTCCTGCTAGCATGATACATATCAGACTTTAAATGGAAATCTCTGCAATGCATCTGCCTCTGCTAAAAGCAAGAAACCCAGCCACCGATAAGGATGTTCAAGCAGTTCTGTGCTGCCAGTTGCCAAGTGGAAGCACCTGTTATGAGGCTATCTCCATCCAAAGCAGAGGATGCTAGCTCCTACTCAAGACAGACATGTGAGAAACCATACAGGTGGGAGCCAGAGGCTGGGTACTGCTGTTGGGGTCAGCACAACATGACATATGTCTCCCAGAATGTCATAGAAATAGTAGGGGAGGAGAAAACCTTGACTTGCCCTTGGAAAACAGGCCCGTATGAGAAGTCACAGTCACGGGATGGAGGGAACTCAGCCCCTGCTGTTGGTGGAGCACTTTCCCTGTCCTGTGGAGCACTGGCAACCACAGCACTACTGCTATGCTCTGCCTCTTCAGTCTTTTGTTTCTTCTGAGCTCAACAAGCCCAGAGTCTAAAACACTGCCCTCATCGTATGCACCTCAGAACAGTATTCCAGGTCTAGACAGAGCAGAAATCACAAAGAGCCAAAAGGAACGCATAGCAATGAACATTGGATAACTATAAACAAAGGCCTCAGGAAAGGGAACATCATATGTCAGTTTAAGACCTCAGGAGAGGGAACATCATATGTCAGTTTAAGACCTCAGGAGAGGGAACATCATATGTCAGTTTATTCGTTTTTGGAAAACTAATGTGAAGGAAGCAAAGAGAGTGCTTGGAAATGTTCAAGAAAAAACTCAGAAAAGATTTTACATGGGGCAACTGTGAATTAGAATGAGAATTACACTTTAATGCTGAAAATAGAAAGAAGCCAGGCTCGGTGGTGCAGCCTGTAATCCTGCGCCTTTGGGAGGCTGAGGTGAGTGGATTGCCTGAACCCGCGGATTCGAGACCCACCTGGGCAGGTGAGACCTCATCTCTACACTAAATCAAAAAATCAGCCGGGCTGAATTACAGGCATGCCTGTAATTTCGGCTACTTGGAAGGCTGAGGAGGAAGGATCGCCGGAGCCCAGCAGATCGAGGCTGCGGTGGCTAGGAGCGGCCACTGCACTCCAGTCTGGGCGACAATGAGACTCCATCTAAAAAAAAAAAGAAGAAAATAGAAAGAAATTGAGACTTTATTCATTTTGATCACCATCAATTAATACAGGGATCTTTCATCCAGAAAACTAAAGCATAACATAAATAAATACAGTCAAGGTTGGTGGCTCAGACTGTAATCCCAGCACTTTGGGAGGTGAATGGATTGCCTAAGCCTGTGGGTTCGAGATCAGCCCGGGCAACTTGGTGAGACCTCACCTCTAAAATAAATAAATAAATAAATAAGCCTGGCCTGGTAACACACACCTGTAGTTCCAGCTACTTGGAAGGCTGAGACAGAAGGATCACTGGAGCCCAGCAGGTGGGCACTGGGGTGGCCATGAGTGTGCCACTGCACTCCAACCTGTGTGACAGAGTGAGACTCCAACTCAAAAAAAATTGAAAATAAATAAATACCAAGTAGGTAATATTATTTATAATTTTATAGAGATTCAGTTTCCTAACAGATAGGAAAGATAGAGAGCAATTTAGGTATAGATGGGCATTGTTCAGTTATGCTTAATGAGCCCAAACATGGCTGCTCCTAACCCTAACCATGAACTTACTCTCTGTTTTTGTCCTATGTCACCTTGACTCACTACATTATACACATTGTTATACATGAAGGGTGACCCAAAAAACAAGGAATTTATTTGTTAAAAACTGTATACTTTTTCTTACATTTGTTTAAACTTCAGTCACCTTTAAAGTACTGTATGATGCAATACACCTACAAAGATGCTTTTTCCACTGCTCAAAACAGTTTTCAAACTCATTGATTTTGGTGCGTTTTAGTGCTTCTATCATTTTTTGTTTCACCTCTTCCAGGCTGGCAAAACATTTCCCTTTGAGGACTTTTTTCATCTAGAGACACACACACACAAAAGTCACTGGGGAAAGATCCAGTGAATAGGGAGGATGGGGCATAAGGGTCATGCCATTTTTCATCAAAAACTGTTAAACACTCAGTGCAGTGTAGGCAGGTGTTCTCATAAATCATCCATCATGAAATCAGCAAATGCATTGAAAGAATATCCCAAAAAAGTATTCACTGAAGCCGAACAGAGCCTCTCACAACAACATTAACCGGTACACTGATGCTGATGTGTTCCTAGAACACTTACCTACCAGGGGAATCCTGTCCTACAAGGGGTCTGCCTTCCAAAAAAGCAAAAAAAAAAAAAAGGGGAGGGGAGAGATCATTCTGGTTTTTTGCATCTCCCTTCGAATTGCTCATAGGTGCATAAATTCTTCCTTGATCATGGAGAATTTGCATCTATTGACTGCTTATGTGCTTGTTAATCTCTCTCAAAGAGGTGTTTTATTTGATTTTTAAGTAAGAACTATTTACAGCACTGAGTAGCGGTAGCATCAAGTAAACAATGTTGTGGAGATTGGTCTGAAGTTATATTTAAGACAGGAGTGCACAGGAAAGAAATGGTGGTTGTCACTCCTTGGAAGCACAGGCTGTGTGTCCTGGAGATGAGGAGAGGCCAGATCACACATCTGTTCCTTCATCCATGGTAGTCAAGCCCTAAGAACTTATTCATCACAAGCATTTGCAAAGACAAAGGATGGCATCTGTAGCATGTGTTGGTGTGCCTCTTGATCTTCTTCACCTTCTGAGCACATTACTTCAGCACCTACTATGCAGCAGGTATTCTGCATGGAGACAGAGATGTGCAAACAGCTATGGAGACAGTACTG
>NW_007134571.1:0-784 GCF_000164805.1 Carlito syrichta | reverse complement strand
GTGTGTAAAATCCCACATTTGTATTTGTATTAAATAGAGATAAATGGACCATGGCAACCCAAGTCAAGCAAAAGCTGGGATGGCAGCGGTTGTCAATGCCTTGGAAGCAGAATGCCTGTGGTTACAGGTACTACATTTTTCTAATGTCACTGGTATCATTTCCTAAGGAATCTTGAAGAGTTAGGCACTGCCATGAGCCTTGTTGGTAGAGGATTGAGGAGAGGGAGTTGTATGATTTTCCATGAAGATGCATTTGGTCTCTCATAATCTCAGTCTGCCCACCCCTAGCAGTCTACATTTGTATTTCTCTTTAACAAGGCAAAGCCATGTCTTTCTGTCTGTGGGTTAATAGACAGAGGGACCTTGGGAATTCCTCTCTGGGCATGGCCTACTAGGCTGTGCAGTGTGAGTACTAGGATCCTGGCTGCCTGCACCTAAGCCACTCAAGGCCACCAGTGTGTTCCCTGGAGGCAGGGGATGCATCTAGGGGTGGTGGGAAGCCCAAGGACTGCTCAAGCTGCAACACAGCCTCCCAAGTTCTGCCTGCCTATCCGCAAAGCTCTGTGTTCTTAATGAAAGGTCAGTTCTCTCTTTCCACGCTAAAGAAAATTCTGGGCCACATAATCTTTGGTTGGTGTCCAGCCTAGTCTCTAAATAACAGTTACAGTCTCTCACAAAAGTAACCAAAGGTTTCCATCCAATGAACAAGCTACTGCCAAGTTTAAAAAGATAATAAAAGAGCAAATCTATCTGGGGAGTTAGTTTAGAAAATCTGTGATTGCCA
>NW_007134570.1:0-5399 GCF_000164805.1 Carlito syrichta | reverse complement strand
TCTCTCATAATCTCAGTCTGCCCACCCCTAGCAGTCTACATTTGTATTTCTCTTTAACACGGCAAAGCCATGTCTTTCTGTCTGTGGGTTAATAGACAGAGGGACCTTGGGAATTCCTCTCTGGGCATGGCCTACTAGGCTGTGCAGTGTGAGTACTAGGATCCTGGCTGCCTGCACCTAAGCCACTCAAGGCCACCAGTGTGTTCCCTGGAGGCAGGGGATGCATCTAGGGGTGGTGGGAAGCCCAAGGACTGCTCAAGCTGCAACACAGCCTCCCAAGTTCTGCCTGCCTGTCCGCAAAGCTCTGTGTTCTTAATGAAAGGTCAGTTCTCTCTTTCCACGCTAAAGAAAATTCTGGGCCACATAATCTTTGGTTGGTGTCCAGCCTAGTCTCTAAATAACAGTTACAGTCTCTCACAAAAGTAACCAAAGGTTTCCATCCAATGAACAAGCTACTGCCAAGTTTAAAAAGATAATAAAAGAGCAAATCTATCTGGGGAGTTAGTTTAGAAAATCTGTGATTGCCACTGAGAATTAACATATTGAACTTTCAAATTTTATAATTTATGTCCTCTAAGATCACAAACCTCTTGGCATATTCTTTCTTTCTTTCTTCCTTCCTTCTTTTCTTTCTTTCTTTCTTTTCTTTCCCTCTTTCCTTCCTTCCGCTCTCTCTCTCTCAATCTGCTCTCTCTCTCTCCCGCTCCTCTCTTTCTCTGTATTCTCTCTTCTCTCCTCTCCTCTCCTCTCCTCTCCTCTCCTCTCCTCTCCTCTTCTCTTCTCTTCTATTCTCTCTCTCTCTCTCTTTCTCATGAATCCTTTTTATATAATCAAATATTAAATACACTAAATCTTCTCTCCCTTGCACTCAGGACAAAGCCTGGAAAGACTGGCCCATGCTCCCTTCTTGCCTTCCTTCCTTTCTCCCTACCTTCCTTTTGGCATGAATCATTTTATAATAGCTAAAAGTAAAGGCATAACATCTTCTCTCCTTGCACTCGGGGCAAAGCCTGGTGAATTCAACATTTTCTGAATTCAGCCTGTGAATCTGGCATAGGGACAAAGGAAAGGAGCCTTCTGAGAACAGCATCTGCTTGGAGCTGCTGTTCAACAGCTGTGAAGGGTCTGGGCACTAAACATGCTGTAGAATTCTTCATCCCAATGCTGCTGATAGATTTCCTGATGACAATAAAGAAGGGGTGATCTGTTCATTTTTTAATGTCTCCTACAGCAGTGCTTCTCAAGATGAAATGAATTGACACTTTCATGCCAAGATGCTACTGAGGGGTGTTTGTGTGCCAAGGGGGATAAGAAATCTAGAATAAAATGTGAAAAACCACATCCATGTCCTCTTTAAGGACTAGAAATGCTGTCAGAAGAATTAAAATTAGAATGGAAAGTCACCAGCCAGCTAATACTAGCACAGCTTACAACAGAGCACCATTACTAGAAATAGGACAGGGGCTTCATTGCCAGCAGGCACTGTGTCCCAGAAACCAGTCCCCATATCCTGCCTGGCTCCTGATGCCCCTGAACACCTTGTTTCTGGACAATTCTTGACAGTGTTCAAGCTTGGCTGCCTGGTTTCATTCGGAACTCTACCAAAAAGAGGAAGCAGCAAGGAGCACACCTGCATTGGGAGAGGGACAGGGTCAGGATCCAGGCAAGTATTCAGGCATCCCAGGAGTTGTAGTATCTGGATTTCCATGACTGCCAATGAGCAAGAGCCCCCACTTTCCTCACTATGGATAATCTGTTGCCTCTGTCTAGAGTGACTTATTTCAAATAATATTATCTCCATGCAATTAGAAAATACTTACTGAGGCTGAGAAGTCAAAGAGCCAAGAAACAGGTGTCATCTTGCCAATATTTTCATTAAAATTAGTGGGTGTGTGTCTCTGGTGTCACTTTTATGTCACTTGTGATTTGGTTTCTACTGGTTTACAAGTTCATAGTCACAGGTCTGATTCAGCCCGTGGCTGCTCAGACTTGGCAAACTCAAGAGCAGGCAGGCTCAGAAGGATATTTTTTAACCAGGAACATTTGAATCCTGAGATTAAGCTGAAATTCTGTGATGAAACCACATGCTTTTCTCTCTCCTAAACAGCTAGGCTAACTTGCTCTATCAGAGTTAAATTTTGGATCCCTTCATAATTTTTCAGTGCCTCAGATACAATTTTTGAAACTATTGATGTCTCAAGTATAGAGTTTCAGGCCCTAGAAGCATATTTGTCTTCTTGTATGTGTTTATGGTTATGTTTATTTTTGAAACATTTTGTGGACTGTAAGTAAAGTAGCTTTAGAGCATTAACAAACTATAGCAATGATTCAGAAGTAATTGGTCACTTACGGTTGTGGAGGATCGAATACAGCACTGCAGTCTTAACTGCAATAGTTTCTAGTGGGAGACACAAGCATGTGGGAACACAGAATTTTTTAAATGACTGAAATGTCTCATCACCTCTTGTTTAAAACCACATACTCATGTTGCTGCTTGAGATTTATATAACTGCATCTCTTAAATCTATGAAAAACATTTCTTTTTTTCTTTTTTCTTTTTTTTGCACTGGAGTCTCATTCCATCATCCAGGCTGGAGTGTAGTGGCATTCTCACAATCTCCCCAGCATCGACCTGCTGGGCTCTGGTGATCCTTCTGCCTCAGCATTCCAAGTAGCCAGAACTACAGGTATGCTACCATGCCCAGCTAATTTTTTTGATTTACTATAGAGACAAGGTCCTACCATATTGCCCAGACTGGTCTCAAACCCATAGGCTCAGGTAATCCTCTCACCTCAGCCTCTCAAAATGCTGGGATTACAGGCTTCAGCCACCACATTCAACTGAAAAAGCATTTTTAAAAACTACATGCCCTGCATCTGTTTTCCTTTGTGACACATGATGATCCACTTCACAAAATACTTTCAGAAAATGAGAGCTACAGTCAGCAGACAGAAAATTCTAACATGCCAGAATTCCAAAGACTCAAGGAAGAATTAGAAAAAAAAAATTCATTGCTACTGTTTCAGTGGAAATTGCCTTTGTGCCCAGCTTAATAATTGTACAAAAACTGCAAATTCAAACAAACTCTGTTTACCAAGGGAGCTGAATGGGTCCCACTCCTCTGCTACTTAGGCAGTGTATCACCATCCCTCTCGTACTTAGGGTGTTACCATTCCTCTATTTAGGGTGACACCATCCCTTTCCTACTTAGGGTTTGTGAGAGGTGGAATTGACCCTCCTCAGTTTCATTGTCAAGGCACAACATGGAGACTCAGAGACCGGGAGAGTGAAGCAACTCTTTTTATCTCATTCTTGCAAGAATGGGTGCCTCTCAGGTGAGCAGGACATTGAGGCAGTCACAGCCAGTGTATTTATTCTCTAAAGCACATGTTCCTCCCCTTGTTTCTCATTGACTAAGTACTTCAGAGGTTACATCGCTATCCCGCATGCCACCTAAGCAATAATTTTGCACAAATAAGGTAAAACACAAGCAGTTTTTACTTTACAAATAAAGTAAAATACAAGTTTCTAGATTCTGATTGGGTCTCAATGCTTGTCAAAGAAAGTCTGCCAAAAGAGAAAGCCCAGGAAAGAAAGAAAATCCAGGAAGTGAAATAACAAATTGCCATTTTGGAAATGAATCACCATTTTGTTTCTTGCAGGTATCAGCATCCCTCTTCCTACTAACAAGGTGTCACCATCACTCTTTTACTTACGGTGTCTCCATTCCTCTCCTACTTAGAGTGTCACCATTCCCCTACTACTTACAATGTCACCATCCCTCTTCTATTTAGGGTATCACTGACCCAGTCCTACTTAGTGTGTCACAATCCCTCTCCTACTTCCAAGGTTTCACCATCCCTCTCCTACTTAGGGTCTCACCATCCCTTTCCAACTTAGGGTGTCACCACTCCTCTTTGACTTTAAGTGTTACTATCCGTCTCCTACTCAAGCTGTCACCATCCCTCTCCTACTTAATCTGGGTGTCACCATCTCTCTCTTACTCTGTCAAGGTGTATTCATCCCTCTTCTACTTCGGTTGTCTTCATCTCTGTCCTCCTTAGGCAAGGTGTCACCATTGGAGAAAAGCTTCATGACTAGAAAGCACAGGAGGATGATGTGCACTCCTACCTCAGGTCTTTGAAGAGTGTGGAATGGAGACTCAAGCCTTAGGAGACTTCCCAAGGTCACGTGGCTAGAAGGCACAGGAGGAGAACATAAACTCCTACTTCAGGGCTTTAAATTCTGTCCATTCTACCATATGTAACCTCCAATCTAGTGGCAGCAGCAAACCACACCCCAAAGTGTCTCTGCACTTGGTGTCATTTAGACAAGATCTGAATCAAATTCTGGAGATCTGGTGGCCTGCTCTGGGGCTCAGGGGACCAGGAGGGACACTGAGTGGGGAAGGGAGACCTTGCTGCCTGCTGGGCAAGTAGGAGTCTGGCATTAGTCTTTGAGGCCTGCCAAAAGCCAAGCACCCTAAGAGACCCCGGGGAGCTTGGCTCTCAGGGGTCAGCACCCTTGGTGTGGTCATTATTCATAGGTGCCAGCACCAAACAGAAAAAAGAAGATGGCCTGTGAGCTTATGGGGACAGTCTGTCCTCTTTCTCTGGAGAGCTCCTCTGTGATCATTACTGCAAACATGATCTCCCATGCTGACCTCCAGCACTACAGCCTAGTATGTCCAGTTGTGAGTGTTGTGCAGATGTTGCAGACTGGATTTGTCTGGAAAGGATTCACAAGCCCCATCCCCAGCCTTCCCCTCCTCAAATTTCTTCATCCACCAACATATAAGATCAGACCAGAAACCTGGGTATCACCCTGGATCATCCTTTCTACTCTCACTTCCCTTTCCCAATCCATCAGCAAGAAGGGCAACTATATCTTTAAAAAGTCATTGAATTCTCTGTCTTTACTCCACCAATGCTGCACCACCCTCCTCTCCCATTTGAACAATTGTAGTAGCATTCCAATCAGTGTCCCTGCAATCCATGTTTCTTGAAGCAGTCAGGACTTTTTCTTTAAACGAATGTTCTATTTTATCCCAACGCAGGGAACAAACTAATTTCATTTGTTATTTTAGTCCCAGTGCCAAGCATACGAGGGGGATTCAAAAAACAAAAACAAAAAAAACACAGAGTTATCTTTCGGTGAGTGGGACCCTTGTAGTACATTCTAAATTTGTGTCAGATCAAATAGTCAACCAAAGTTTTGCTTGTTTTTTAGTGCTAGGGTCTCACTATGTCACCCAGTCTGAAGTGCAATGTCATGATCACAGCTCATGGCAGCCTTGACCTCCTGGGTTCAAGCAATCCTTCTACCTCAGCCTTATGAGTAGCTGGAACTACAGGTGTGTGCCACCACACTCAGCTACTTGTCTGATTTATTGTAGAGA
>NW_007134569.1:0-974 GCF_000164805.1 Carlito syrichta | reverse complement strand
TTTCATTCACTTATTAATTAGAAGATTTAACTTTTGAGAAAAACCACTTAAAAGGTAAACAAGTAATAGAGTACATCTGTTTGCAGCATATAAATTCTTATTCAGCTTAAACCTATAGGATTCCAAGTTGGTGTTGTTAATGAAATTACACTGTATAAGTTCATAAACCCTCCAAGGGCTTCCCCAACTCGCATTGTGCCTGAAGTCAGTGGGTCAGTAAACAAAGGGTGTGGAGGATGCCCTGATCATGTCTTTGATTGCATAATGGTTTGATTTGCTATAGCCTGTCTAAATAAGCTCACCAGATAATTGCTTTGTGAAATGATCATTGTTGGCCAAAGGGAGGTGCTAGGAGAAGAAATCTACCACTTGCTACTCCACTTGTGTACTGGGTTTGTGGCAGAGCTTCCAAGGCAAGTTACATCTTTAACAAAGGTGGCCCACAGGTTTTGTAAATGCTTCTTTCTTTAATAGTAAAAGTATTGCTAGTTGAAGTCTTTATAAAACAGTAGTGAAATGTTTAATGTAGGGTAACACCAAAATGGACAGGTTTAAAAATATGTAGGTGATAGAACACTCTCTTCCCTCATCCTTGTACCAGATTTCTGTCAGGACCTAGAATAGTTCATACAAATGAATGTGTCAGTAGATGGAGTATTATGCACTCATTTTTAACTCCATGATCAAAGAATTCCCAGTTCTTTCCAGAGTGGCAATATAATTCAGGTGTAATTGTTTAGTCGTTGGATGCAAATTCAGCTAGGGGAGAATGATTAGCTTTCCTTTTAAAGGTTTCTCTAAAATCTTCTAAAGTAATGTCAGTATTGCTAATTGATGTCACCTTAGACTTAACATAAGGTCCTTCAAGGAATTTCTGGATGTCCTATACCCAGTGTCCCCTAATGTTATCATCTTATGTAACCATGGCATCATCTTATCAGAACAAGGATACTCACATTTATAAAATAACCTTT